>NC_065508.1:35791551-35802928 GCF_006386435.1 Epinephelus moara | reverse complement strand
ACTAAGATCTAATAAAACAAGTACAGAGACAAGTCCTTTGTCTGAAGCAATCAGATGCAGTTGCAGCTTCCACTTAAAAAAAGGATCGTCATCAAAAATATTCTCCGAGACAATTTGGAAACAAAAGATATCTCACAATTATCGCTCCCTAAACAAAGTCTGAGTGTTTTGTTTCATTTGCATCCCCTCTCTGGCTGTCTTTTTACCCTTAACAGGCATGCAATCCCCTCCATCCACATAATCCCAAACAATTACAGTTACAATGAAGGAGGGAGAAAACAAGTTGGAGAGAAAACAAAGTGAAGCAGCCAGTTTGATTGAAATCCACTGTACACATTATTGTGATGCATGTACAACACCAGCTCCTTTTTTTCTTAATAACACCACAGATTTGCAGGGAAATGCCAAAATGCCATTCACTCAGGGTGTGCAGGAGGATGAGTACATTCCTAACTGCTGTAATTTCATCTTATCTGATTGCTATAGGCTACATATAGAGAATAGGCTAACCCCATGATGGGACAGCATAATGACTGCATCCTGTGATTGGCAGTTAGTACTGTAAAACACAGACATCAGCCCAGGAACATCCTTACAAACAGTGTGAGACCCGAAAAAAAGGACAGATATGCATGTAGGGCTGATAAACTGGGGGAACTTTTACTACAGCATGTAATTAAATTCTTCCAGTGCAAAATAAAGATAAGGATTCCATTAGCCCCTTAAAACATTCTGGGATAATGAATTTTTGTGGTTGATGGAGCACCTCATGTGGGACAGGTGGAATTTACTCCCGGGCTAGACTCGGCAGTGCAGCAGGCAGGCAGGCAGGCACTGCACCCAACCACAGGAGCCAGCGACGACATTTGATGCACCATTGGCACCAGAGGCAAATGAGATTACGGCACGGGGAATGGAATTGACTCTCTCCTTGACAGATTTACAGATCCCCACTGGATAGAATACAGGCGAAAAGGCTGTAAAACCCATCATCTGTGGGGTGAATTACACACGGCTTGGAACAACTTGTTTGGTTTAGGAAATCCACATACCAGCCTCTTTTGATTTATTTGCACCCCCCTCCTCCTCACCCACCCACCCACCCACCTCCTTACTCCCCACCCATCTTGGAGGAAGTATGCATGGGTGGTAGTGTTTTGCTACAGCTGTGAATCAGGGATCTCATCTTTTCATCAGTTTGTTAAATCGCTGCATGGCACTGTCCTTGGCCTTTGATCTATTTGCTGCCTGCAATAGAATAATTCCACGCTGTATTAATAACTGTACATCACAAGACTTGTAAGACCATCGATTTCTTTGTTGGCAAACAGATACAATCTGAATATGAGCAGCGAAGATCGCTGGTGTCTCTCTGTCCCTAAGCAATAACATGTGGAGGTCAAATAAAGCTGCGCAGTCGATTCCACAATAAAAGTCTCTTCACTCCACTCTGGGAATTCTGAGACAAACTATAAAGACCCAATATTAAATATTTACCGACCTCTCACCTCATGTTGCCGTCAACCCATCACCTTGATCTGTGTTATATTGATACACACATCTACAGTGCTGGAGTCTGTGTATTACTGTAAAAGCAGCTAATGTGTGTCTGAGGAGAATATGATGCTCCAAAAATCTAGTCTGCACCCCTGCACCCCTGCACCCCAGGCAGAACCGAACAATTCCACTTTTCTCTCAGCAGTGAGCTCCACCCAAATTATTTCAGCTGCACTCACAGCCCAGTCAGCGCAGATCATAAACTGTCAACATGTTGTATACAGTAGCAGATGTGTGGTTATGGGATAATATGCCTTTGACGAGCTCAGACGCATTCTTAACACAATTGCTAAAAAAATGGTGGCATTGTATGTTTCTGCAAACCATGGATTCGGTACATTTGCATGTTTTAATGTAGCAGATACATTAATACTTTACGTTTCAACAACACTGTGGTAAATATGTGGTCAGGGTCAGGCACAAAAACTACTAAAAAAAATCAGTTTTCATTATCCTGGCAGGAAATGCAGTGATGTCTTGATAAAAACAACCCCTTTCTGGGTCAGCATTTTGACAGAAAATCTAGCAATGTTTCAATAAAAAACAACCACTTTTGGTGCTATTATCCCAACAGGAAATGCAACAAGGTTTGTTAAAAAAACACCCACTTTTCATGCCTCTATCCCAAGAGGAAACCCAACGCTGTCTCCATGAATTACAACTGCTTTTTGTGCCACAATACCTGCAGGAAATGAAGCAATGTCTCATTGAAAAACACCTGCTTTTCATGCCACGATCCCAACAGGACACTCAGCAATGTTTCTATAAAAAACAAACACTTTTTGTGTCAGCGTTTTGGCAGGAAATGTTGCAATGTCTAGTTAAAAAACACTAGCTTTTCATGCAGCAATGTTTCAATGGAAAAAAGAAAATGCAACAATGTCTTGTTATAAAACACCCGCTTTTTGTGCCACTAACCTGGCAGGAAATGCATTGATGTCTCAACAAAAAACAACACTTTTTGTCACCTTTTTGGTAGGAGATGAAGCAATGTCTTGATAAAAAACACCCTCGTTTCATTCCACTCTCCGGGCAGGAAGTGCAGCAATGTTTTGATTAAAAAACAAGTGCTTTTCATGCCACCATCCTGGCAGGAAATGCAGCACTGTCTCAGCTAAAAACAACCGCTTTTCATGCCACTATCCCAACAAGAAATTCAGAAATGTCTTGGCAGAAAAAATGACAATGATTGGTAAATGCCAGCTTGTTTGTTTGTGTTGAACAGTGGTCTGCTGCTTGGCAGGCATCTCGCTTTGATGACACGCCATGCATTATACCCTCAAACCCTGAGGACAAAGTCAGCTCACATACTACATCACTTAAGAAACGTTGATATGATACACATAAAATGTGCAAATGTAATGTATTCATGGTTTGCAGAAACATACTGTGCCAACATTTTTTTCAGACGACTGGGCTGTGCATTTTCTGATCATCAGATCTACATTAGAACTGGCTTGCTGGGAGAAAAACACTGATCTCAAAGCTATGCCACCCTACAAAAATCAGAAATTATGCACAGCGTTGTTTGTGACAGTGTGAAGCATGTTTATTACCTTGATCATCTGATAAAAGAAGTAAAAAATAGTCCTATTAATTAAATTAACTGAGCAAAATGTGACAGAAAACTCCATCACAAAACATTCAGGAGACACCCAGGAGTGTATTATTCATGACATTGATTAAAAAATGTTTCACCTCGGTTTGATCAAGCAAACTGAATGCTTAAACGAGTGTGAGGCTTTTCATCAAAGGTAGTGGAAGGGGGGCACAGAGGAAGCAGCAGCAGTAATCGACAAAACAATGACAGAATGTTGTCATTGTCAATGACTATGGGATTCATTATAATTCACAGAATGCATAATTCATATGCATATGCTCATTACAATTATATTCCAATCAAATACCCTTGATTCAGGATATTTCCAACAAAGGTCCACATGCTTTCTGAAATGTTGTTTTGCCTAAACAAATTTCAGATGTAAAAGAGTTTTTTTTTTTTTTTTTTTTTTTTGTATTAATCATGGAACACAATCAACTAATTAAATACTGTAATGAGCATTTTTGCATGCCCACAACTTGGAATTGGAACAACTTCAAAATCTAAAATTTTAAGTAAGTATAATACTCTTAATTTTTAATCATAGTTAGATTTACATGCTAGTCTGGACTATGTATTGGATTATCTAGTGCTAGGTATAAAAGACAGATTAAATTTAAAGGTCCAGTGTTGGACATAGGGGGATGGCAGAAATGAAATATAATATGAAAAGTATGGTTTATTTAATGTATAATCACCTGAAAATAAGAGTTGTGTTTTGGTTTCCTTTGAATGAGCAGTTTATATCTACATAGGGAGCCGTCCTTCGTCCAGGGAGTCTGCCATGTTGCACTGCCATGTTTCTACAGTAGCCCAGAATGGAGAAACCAAACACTGGCTCTAGATAGGGTCATTCGCTTTTAGTGTTTTCGTGTTTTCATGTTTCATGTCAGCCACTGTAGTTAGCAGCCCCTCTGCATTGAGAGTGTCAGAGAAACACTGGCTTTTTAATGTAAAAATACTTTGTCAAGTGTTTCTACCAGTTCTAATCACCTGGTCCTTTTGTTTTGGAGAGGAGGAGACCTCTGTGGATAATTAGAGTCCTGGTTAAAACCTCCTGAATTATGAACACTGCAAGAATTCTGACCAGGTTTCAGCTGGTTGCAATCTGCAATCCTCACTGCTAGATTCCATTAAATCCCCCTAAATTTTACACACTGTAATTTTAAGTAAATATCACATGTCTTATCATAATTGAAAAAAATGTATCTTGTTAGTGGTTATTTTTAGCTAGATTCAAGATAAATGTCTGTCATTCTCCTTTATGTTTTAACACTTATAAATTCTAGACTCTCAAGACAAACTAAATATATAAATAAATAATAACAGTAATAATAATAAATTCCAATTTAAATTTGACTCTTCTGGCTCACATGGGGTTGTATAAACTTGTTCTTTAGACACAGTGTCTTTTTGTATTATTGTTTTTCCAGTCTCTGCCATTTAATAACAATAGTTCATCTGGTGATTTGCATTCTGTTCAGTTATTCAATGAACAAAACTTGACAGTCTCAGAGTGGTCCTTGGACCTAACATCCTTTGGTCATAAACCAAAGTATTGGATAAACACCAATTCTGTCCTGGCAAGAACACCAAATAAAAAGCCAAAGTCATACAAATTCGTCTTCTGTAGAAAAAGAATGTCTGTACTAAATGTCATGGCAATCCATCCAATAGTTGTTGAGATATTTTAGCCTGGATAAAAAAAAGGGTAGTCTGACTGGCCGATTGGGTACAATGGCTACAGCTCAGTGGTTAGTATCTGCCATGGTCCCTGGTTTTAAACTTGCCACGACCAGACTCCACACTAAAAAAAAAAAAATCCCACTGGTTCAACTTAAAAGAAAAATAAGGTAAAAATTTGTATGCTTATTTTTTTAAAGTAGTTCCAACTCTGGCATTATTGAGTAAATCATATGAGTCTTTTATAATCTTATAAACTCAGTTAGTTCAGCACAACCAACATGATTTACTTAACTCAAAAGACTTTGTAAAGAAGAACCACCTTAATATTTTTCCAAAAGTTGTGCTGATATTTAGTGGTCAAATTATTTTATAGATAGTCTAGCCTATGTCTTTCAATTCCATCCTACTCAATGTTTTGAATTTTGGGCAGCTTCTTAAAATAAGTTGTCAACTGACTAAAACACTTGAGAGAGACAAATGTATTTTTTTTTTCATTCTGAAAATCTTCTTTGTTTATCTCCAAACCCCATGTTTTACTTATTTATTTTTCAAATTTCTAATTTCTTTCGTGTTTCTTCTCAAGGAACAAGAATAGCACTAATTTACTTAAAGTACTTTGATCTGACCTTAAGTAATTTATTTTTGAGTATTAATTGGCCTTGACTTAAATTAACCTCACTTAGCAAAAATTCCTTGAAATGAGCCATTCCTCAAGACTTAGGGAAGGTGGACAGCCTTGAAGAAATCTAAGCAAATGAACTGCACTGGCAGCCAAATTTGCTTAATTTAACCATGAAAATGTGCATATCTATAATTTTTTCCTCTAATTTAACAGGGCATTGCAGTGTCAAATTAAACGTACAGAAATACTAATACTAATTTTTAGTGCATTTCACTCAGCTCAGATATGTTTCACCAACCTGACTGGCCTGACTCTTTATACCAAAGGAAAGCAGAGTGCTGAGATCCAGTAATGGCGAGACTAGTTTCTCTGTGGAGAGTTTGCTCAAGCTGTTACAGTTCACGCTAGAGCCGTTGCTCCTCTCTTCTGCAGTCTCTTAATAGTCTTCACATCACTGCCTGAAAATAGTGAGGGCAGCCAAGTCTACATTTTCATAGTGTCGTCTAATGTGGCAGTGTATCTTTTCTGCATCTGTTTTTTTTTTCCCCTTAACTTTCTTCATCTGTCCTTAAACCATTGTGCTTCATCGAAGATCTTTTCCTCCTATCTCAAAGAGGACTTTACTTCTAAGGTCAGAGGTTTTCTCTTTATATTCTCTGAAGAGGTGGTTGTTGTAAGTGATATCCAGTCCTTCAAACAGCTGCTATTGCCACATATTCTAACAGATTTAACTCCATTTACAGTGCAGGAACAGTGCTGTCTTCGGGCTTTGTAGCAGCTGAATAGATCCCCATCTCAGCAATCATAACACTTGTTTACAGTGATCATATGAACAATGTTTAAGTGATTTTTAAAATGCCACTAGTGGCCACTTCAAACTAATAAACCACTTCATACCTGTGACAACACTAAGGTATAACTGAACATTTCTCATGAAAGCATAATAAAGGAAAGTTTTCTGTTCGCATGGGTTCAAAGCAAAGAAATAAGAAAAGTGAAGACGTCAAGGTTTGTGCTTACCAGCAGACATGAAACAAAAGGCACAATGCATCCCTCAAAGCTTTCAAAATGTAAAGTGCTTTTAAAGTACCTTCCTGCGGTTAAACAAACACATAATTACTAGTCTGGTAGATCAACAGAGCTGCTACCAATTTCCTGTCATTACTTCATTGATCCAGGGCTCTCTAGCTGAACATGAACTTAACATTTTACCTCCACTCCTGAATTGATCTGAACCACAGAGCTGTCAGCTGTTGGCAATCACCTTTCATCTGAAGGCATTTACGCATCAACAATATACCCCACCACCACCACCACCGCCCCATGATAATGGTGCTGATAATTGCTCAGCTGTATCAAAGCACAATAACCTTTTTAAAACTGAAAGCTCTGAGTAAAATAAGCAGATGCTACATAATGACAAGGTTTGCATTGACTGGGGAAATGGACACTATGCTCTCAGACAGCAGTCTAGGTAGATGGAGTTCTGAATTGCACTCTAACAGTGAAAAGTGCTAAGAACTATTAAAGCTTATTCTCGTCATTGTTAAAACTGCATTTCATGGTGGGAGAGTTGTGGATTTGAGTCATATGACTTGGACTTGATTGACAAAATAAAAAAAAAAGACTTGCAACTCGACTTTGACTTTATCATTAGTGACTCATGATTTCAGGTGATGCTTAATTTCCTAAATACACTTTGTTGGAATAAATACAACCTCCAAAGAAGTTGCAGCAGAGAACTTTGTAAAACAAATATGTTAATGAGCACCATTTGATAAAAAATATATAAAAGACAAATTTGTTCACCAACATAAACTATGCGGTGATCAATAAAAAACAAAATACAGTATGCAAAACATGCATGCCGGCAGACGAAGACACAATTTCAATTCAACTTGTTTCACAAATAAGTACAAATTCTAAAAATTGTAAATATAATTTCTTTTTTTACTCGGTTGTTAAAATGGCACTACATTTGGTGAAGAGAACATCGTGGCTTGTTTAGGACTCGAAACTCAAAGTTTAGGACTGGAGACTTGACTTTGGACTGGTCAGGCTTGACTTGGGACTTGCCAATACATTTGCAACCCAAGTTGACACATATCACCACTTTGTCAGTGGCCTTTCTTGTCTACATAATACGCGCAAGGTATCCTTGTTCAAGAAAGCTGCTACCAATGCCAGGACGCCAACAAAAACACGTGGTAAAGTTTAGAAAAAGCTCATGGTTTGGCTCTATATTCATATGGGAAGCGAACACCAGGCTCCTGAGTGAAATTCTGGGGTGTGTTGGACCCATCCACCACCCACCCTATAGCCAGCTCCTTATATTTCGTTGTTAATGGCAGTGTAAGGCATACCATAGCACCACTACAGGTTCTGCATGGCCATATTATTAACCGATGCCACCCATCCGCCTATCATACTGCTGCGACAGGTTCCGTCTGGCTGACTGGCAGCGTATCATACCGCTACAAAAGGTGGCTTTTGGCGTCAGGTGTCAGATGCCAAAATCACTAACAAAGCAGTGGAATTTAGTGACTTTGCAAGGAGAACAGGTTGGATTGCCTATCTTGAATTGGGTCTTGACCAGGGACTTAAGCTAGGGATGTCCCGATCCGATATTCGGATCCGATATTCGGATCGGTATCGGCCGCCGATATTAGCAAAAAACGGGCATCGGCATCGTATTGGACTGCATGGAAAAATGCCGATCCAAGAACTCCGATCCAGTTTTTTACGGAGTCCACTCCGGTTTTCCGACCAGCCCAGCACTCCGTGATTCAAGCAGTCCATTCCAGTGATCCGCTCCAGCACTTACTATCAATCCACCAGGCCAGCATGCAGAGGGCAGATACACGGAGGGTAGGAAGAGTAGCAGTCAACTTAGTTAACTGACTATTTGTTTTCTGCTCTGGTTTTTTGAGAGTGATATTTTTATTTGGTTTACACTCTTACTGTTTAAGTAAAGAGCACTGATGGCATTGTTTTGGGCACAATTAGTGAAATTGGAGCCATGGATGGACTATTGCTTGTTTAAACAGTTGTACAATATTGTGTGTGGTTTTTTGTCCCCTCTGTTGGTCCCAGGAAACAGCAGCACCAGGCTGGCACTGACACTACTAAAATAACTGAAAAGGAAAGGCTGCATTGTTTGTTAAATGTCAACAATGTCTTGTGGTGTTAATCTATTTTTTATTTATTAGGGGGCCAAAGCACAAGTGTGTGGAGTCTTGCTGCTATTTTAATTTCAATGTTAGACATTTTAAAGATTTCTTGTGTTGATTTATTTTCTATTTATTAAGGGGCCAAAGCAGCCAAAGCAAACCAGCTATATTTTTTATTTAATGTTAATGTTCAAGTTTAAAGTTTGTTTATTTAACCCTGTTAACAATAAACAGGTCAGTTTCTCATACCAACTGTTGTGGATCATTCTAACTAACCTGATTAAGTAGTTGTAGTTGTTAGAGTAATATCGCTTAATCAAACCTTTTCTAACATGACTGACAACAAAATAAGTGAATATGTATATGTATACGCGCTTGGATCGGATCAGTATCGGTATCGGCCAAAACTCAAGGCTGTAATATTGGTATCGGATCGGAAGTGAAAAAGCTGGATCGGGACATCCCTAACTTAAGCGCAAAAACTTACTTGTGACTTGCAAAACAATGACTTGGTCCCACTTCTGGAGTTAACCATATAAATGATGCAACAGTTGCTGCTCTGATTGAAAAGCAGTTGTTCTAATTCAAGCAATCCTTTTGAATTGGCTCTGTCAGTAAGGAGGGTGTTGATTGAGTACACACAAGAGCCAAGGATCGGAGACCAGAGAGAGACTCATCCTTACAGAGAGCAATGGTCTTAGCTAACATGAGTGACTGCAACAAAGACACAAACAAATATTTGTGACAGTGGCACTTGCGTTGGGTTTGGCACGCAAAATAGCATAAGAGTCCATTGTAATACTCTAACACTTTAAATGGGTCTAACACTTGAGAAACGGAAGAGAAAAGAGACCTTGTCATCATTCAAATGTTCGGTTATTAAGTGCAGATTGTAGCAATTTCCACAAAGAAACGGCTGCTTTCAGGTGTTGAAGGGAAAGAGCTAAAAGCAGTGAAGGGGCATTAGTCTTAGAAATAAGGCCAAGCTAATTAGGGCTAGTCAAATATCACTGCAGTCCACTATAAAAGACCTTAGTATGAAGGTTTGAAGGTGCAAAGTTCCCTAAGGATATTTCTGTCAAATATACACATGGAGAGTGCAAATGAGGTTGCCATCATTGGGATGAATTAGGCCATCTTAAACATGAATTGCAAATTGGAGAATGTATTTTGATGTGCAGAGAGGACTCTCAGTTTCACTTGGAATCTGAATCACAACATATTTAACAACTATTATTATTCAAAGTTATGTGATTTAAACTGAAGCTGCAGTGTATTACTGTACTGCATTTTTTTCCAACAGTTTTGCAAACATACTTTGTTTTTGTTTGTGTCAGTCCCTTGAAGAGCTGTTTTTCTATTTGTATTTCTACAGTGAAGCAGAGCTCATGTCTTCAATTATTTGAGACTTGGGTGCTGCAATGACATCAGTGCTCAAGGAAAACTTAAGCTGGGCATACACCACTTTTATGCTGTGAAAATGGAGGTCGAAAAGGACTGACTCACTTTTGGAGCCAGCCTCAAGAGGAACTGCAGTTTATTGGCAATTCCACGTTGGCTTTAATCTTTCAGCATCTTAGGTTGCTCCTTGGCATTCAGTGTTTGATTTGCTTACACTGTGAGGTTCAACCATCAAGCCACAACTTGAGTGCCCACTGTACATGCAAAATTGACCATAAAATGGCCACTGGCCTCTGCAGATCATTCTTGCTATAAATAGTTGGCATTCAAGATTGGTTTGAAAGATCTGAGGAAGATATGTTTGTTTGCTAGTTGAGGTCGGTAACGTTACACCAGTACAGTTCACAAAAATGCAGTATTGCTAATGTTTCTCTCATTCATATCAGTAGTGATAAGAGTAGGGGAAAACACTGATGAGGCAGTACGCTGTTGCCACAGCTTGACCAACCTGGCCTCCATATTTTCCATCCACATGACACCTCATGGCACCATGGCACTATGAGATGCTTTGTTTGCCACTTTGCGGAAACCCTGTTCTTTTTTTCTAAACCCAACCACGTGCGTGTGTTGACTAGGGCTGCCACTAACGATTATTTTCATTGTCGACTAATCTGTCGATTATTTCTTCGATTAGTCGACTAATCATTTCATCGAAAAATGTGTTAAATGTTGAAAAATGTCGGTCTGTCTTGCCCAAACCCCAAAATTACGTCATCTAATGTCTTGTTTCATACTCACGCCAAAGGGTTTTAGTTCACTGTCACGGGAGAGTGTGTAAAGCTGCCAATATCTGAATGTAAGAAGCTGCAATAAAAGTATTTTGGGGTACTTTTATAATACTTTTCTATGACTCAAACCGATTAGTTGACTACTAAAATAGTAACCGATTATTTTAATAGTGGATTAGTCATCGATTAGTCGACTAATCGTGGCAGCCCTAGTGTTGACTAAATGTAACCATGTGCGTTTGTTGCTGAAGGAAAAAGACTTAAATTCACAGTGTTGTACTGACAGAGCACATTTATTTGTAAAGACACTGAATGCAAACTGTACATTTCCTGTAAAAACTAAAGTGCATTTTGAAAACAGCCGATGCAGGGTTCAACACTAAGGTTTTTTTTCAATTGCCCGGTCGGGCAAGTTGGTCAGAGATCTACTTGCCCGAAGTCAGTTTTTACTTGCCCTATAAAAATTGTTTAATTTAAGCGGCTATCAAATAACAAAGACTGCAGTTATTTTTATGTTATGTAATCTTTATTCACACTGTATTTATTAATTAAA
>NC_065508.1:35788345-35790904 GCF_006386435.1 Epinephelus moara | reverse complement strand
CTGCATCAGAGCCGAAGGAGCACGTTTTAAAATACATTTATTTTATCAATTAGTTATTAACTTTTACTATTTTTAGCAACTTGCCCGATCGGGCAAGTGAGTTGTTAGTTTACATGCCCGACCTTGAGTTTTACTTGCCCCGGGCAATCGGGCAATCGTTATTGTTGAGCCCTGTGATGCATGTAACAGTCTGAAGTTGCGTCCCAGAACGTTAACAACCAACGCACCCAGGGTACCTTGCAAGCCATGTGTCGAGATTGAAAGTCCATGACTAAATGTTCATATGTGACGAGGTCGGAGTAAGAATGTGTTGGCAAATGATGCTTGACAAAGCTGAAATTCAGTCCAACTTTAAAATGAGTCACATGGCTCAAAAATCGGGTCAGGAAGGGACTTAAATCGTACAGTGTATGCCTTTATAGGAGTTAATTTTCTACAAATTTCAAAAATAAGTATTGTAAGATTGACAGAAAGACAGATCTATTGTGCTGCAGGTTGTCGCTGAATGCAGCAAAAAGAGAAATTATGAAGTCAACATACAGTATGTCATATATTTGTTCAGTTTGTGTGGTTCACAGATATTTTTTCTCTGTTTTGTAATGCAAAATGGATGAAAAATAATCCCTGTGCCTCTCTTTATTCTCACCTTCCTCCTTCATATTAATTAACTCAGCAAACAAGAACTGACTAGACAAACACAGACAGGTGTTAAATGGTAAATACAGGGGACTTGCAGACATGCGCAATTTTAGCCTTGTAAAGTAAAGCAAAGCGCTGGATATAAGAGCAAACCAAATCAATCTTCATTTAAAATGCCTTTTTGTGCCACCATCGTCAGATCCCTGCAAAGGAGCGAGAACAAGTAAACCTAATGCATGTCTCTATGTTTTAAAGTTCAAACAAAACATCTGAGTCCCCACTGACCTCCCACTGGAATCCACTATATTCTGATAAATGACAGAGCTTCCCAATGAGATGCTAACCTTGGTTTTGTAGAACAGAAGGTAAATGCTGATGTGCTGAGTTGTGCTGGTGCGCTTACTGCAAAGCTCAGGTCAAGGCTGGGCATTTTCACTGAATAGCAGGATGTCTTTGAGCTGAATATGAGAGGATTCAAGGCCCTAACGCTAACAGCATAAATGCTGGCACGACTGTGCAGCACTACATTGTGTCAAAAAGGCAGAAACAACAAAGTGAATGGGCAGAAGTTTCTCAGCAACCAGCGATGGAACAAAGCAATATTGACCAATACTAATATTGTGAAGGTTTTAATCCCCTTTTACTAGAAGGAAAAAGTTGGCATGTTATGTTTCTGAAAACCACGGATATCTTACATTTGCATGTTTCATACAGATCATATCAACATTTCTAAAGTGACATAGTACATGGGCATACTTTGTCATTGGTAGGTAGAGGGGATTGTGGATGGCATGACACAGGGGCGTTTCTAGGATTTGAGGACATTGGGGGCTTAGCTGCGACCTCTGTAGGGGGGGGTCAGGGGATCCTACCCCTTTATTTATATATATTTTTCTATGAACAAGTTCTATTTTGATGCTTTTGTATGCACTTTGTCATCTTATTGGCCCCTAAAAACTTTTCTTTTTTTTTAATAAATTTTATTGTCCAGATTATTTATGAATTGTGATATTAAAAATATTAGTAGTTGTTAGTAATTAGTATTGAGTAGAAACAGAATACTTTGCAACTGCTTTCATTAAAATTAAGAACATTTTTGAGGTGCTTGTACTAGAGTATTTCCATGTAATGCTACTTAGTACTTCTACTTCTCATCTTAGATGGAAACATTGTACTTTTTACTCCACTACATTTATTAGTTTGCTTTAGTTACTTTGAAGACTTAGATTATTATTACAAAATATGATTAACTAACAAATAATAATGTATAATTAAAGATTACATTACCCAGCAATATATATTGCACTTTTACCAGCTGCAACATTAAAGTGGACTCAGTGCACTCTGTATCTTGCATGTGATCTCACAAAATGTGCTGCTTGAATTTCCCCATATATA
Organism: Epinephelus moara; assembly: GCF_006386435.1. Classification (NCBI taxonomy): domain Eukaryota; kingdom Metazoa; phylum Chordata; class Actinopteri; order Perciformes; family Serranidae; genus Epinephelus; species Epinephelus moara. The sequence goes on along the minus strand of NC_065508.1, from coordinate 35,788,867 downwards.
TCTTACTATATAATGACGAAAACTATGTCTGTGTGTGTGTGTGTGTGTGTGTGTGTGTGTGCCACGTTTTTCTCCTTACTGACTTGGTCAATCCATGTGAAATTTGGCACAGTGGTAGAGGGTCATGGGAGGATGCAAATGAAGCAATATTACATCAATTGTCCAAAGGGGGGCGCTATAGCAACCAACTGAAATTGCAAACTTTGAATGGGCATATCTCATGCCCCGTATGTCGCAGAGACATGAAACAAATTTGCCCCGAGAACCCATAACTTCCGGTTATATAGATTTTCCGCCATTTTGAATTTTTTGAAAAACACTTCAAATCAATCTCTTCCTAGGAAGTTTGACCGCTCTGCATGAAACTCGGTGAACATAATCTAGGGACCAATATCTAAAGTTCCCTCTTGGCAAAAGTTGGAAAACTTACTAAAACTGAGCTTCTATAAGGCAATGAATATTGCGGAGGGCGTGGCTCATCACATAAAGGTGTATAACATCTCAAGGGTTTCACCGATCACC
>NC_065508.1:35681915-35787513 GCF_006386435.1 Epinephelus moara | reverse complement strand
ATATATATATATATATATATATATATATATATATATATATATGTATATATATATATATATATATATATATGTATAGGACTATTCATTAAACATTCAAGGCTGCAGCCTCAGACACCCAGACATAACAACACCACTGGCTTGACACCTAGGCAAGATGCATGCCAAAGTGCAGATCACTGCAGAAAACTGTTTGAGACCAACAAACCACAAAACCTGTTATTTTTATCGGGTCATCACTGTGTTTTCAGTGGCTTTTAAGGCACCTCACACTGGTGTTTTTTAGACAATTGACCCGTGGTTTCAGTGGGGACAGAGCCACGAAAAGTGTTTTTTGAAACAACGCTGCATTATCAGCAGATTTTTAGCCACCAAAACCACGTACTTTAAGCCAAAACATTATCTTTTTCTAACCATAACCAAGTGGTTTTTGTGCCTTGTTATGAATTATTTAGTTTAAATTAAAAAGAAAATGAATTCATACTGTTGTTTTAAAAACAGTTAAATAGTTAAAAAGCTAAATCTTAAAAACATGCTATTTACAATATTTACATAACATATGTTAGAAAACGAAAAGTTAATTTGCTGATAGTAATATTTTTGTATTACGAGTGTAAACAGAAAATGCTTTTATTTTGAAGTGCAAGGAAGTGACCTGTTGAGCGTTGTTGACGCTAGCTTTAGCAATGACATAAGCGCAAACCAAGATGTAGTCAATTTGTTTACCCTTTTCTTCTTTGTTAAACTGCAGCATATTGGCCAGTAATATAATCTGTTTGAATGGCAACTTTTTTGGTCATTATACTACTGCACTATATAGCCTACCTAAACCTAACCACATGTTAATATACAAATGTAACGTATCCACGGTTTGCATAAATGCACAATGCAAACATTTATTCTGGCCATTGGGCTGGGATTTTTTCACTTATTCTTTAACATATAAACCTGTTGGTAAAAAAAGGACAAAATGCAGCTGCTGCAGATTCTGTATTGCTCATAAATGAAAGCAAAATGGTTTTTGACACCCTGCTCAGCTACAGAACAACCCTCCTCTCCAATCGCTCCAGAAACGAGCTCTCATTTCATACCACAGTCCTCCATATTACACAGGGGCCACTGGGGTCAGCAGTGCCTGTCTTGCTCTATTGCCCATTGTTGATAAGCAGCTTCAAATATCTCCAGCAGGGAGACATGTTACCCTTGCTTTTTCCTGCTTCTGCTTGAATTGATCTGGCGGCACAGGTTGGCAGAATGATCAAGTGGCTCGTTAAGCAGAAGAGGAATTAGGCCTGAGCATGTCAGATAGGAGAAAGTCGTGGCTGCCCTAGGGGCACCCGTGTGGTTTCCCATTGCATGACACCTGTGCTCTCAGAAGGAGCTGGGTTTGTTTTCTGCAACCGGCCGGGACAAATTTTCTCACTGGGACAAGGAGTGAGCATTCATTGAATATTTTGTGTGGAGAGCTCTGCACCTAAAGACATATACGCTTGGAAAAAAAGGTCAGTTTTTGCATGAGAAAATATCAAGTCCTACAGGAAGAACAGATTCATTTAAAGAGACACTTTTACCATGACATAAAATCCAGCACTACTGAACCATATCTCCTTTTACATTTGTTTCCCTGGAAACTCTAAAGGGTTAAAAAAGTAACAGAATGTGAAGGGGGGGGGGGGGATTAATCCAAGATTAATACCAGGCTACACTGCAGGTCACAGGTCTCCAGCATCCTCTGTAAGACTCAGGGAACTCGATTTAGAGGAGAGAGCTCGTCTGCAGGTACAAGCGTTGAACAAGGCACCATCCATTATTTCTCCTCCTGCCGTTATTGGTAACATTAACTGTGTGGTCTATACTCATCTGCTGTCTCCCAACACAGATACTGAAACAAATTATCTCGGCAATAAAAACATCACCAAGACTTTTTCCTCTTCAAGTGAAACAATTTCCCAACCAATAGCACCAATGTGTTACTTGGAGTAAAATGAACAGACAAGATGTTAATTTTATTGAAGACGTGCTGCATCGCAAAGCTACCTTGCCAAGCATCCTGCTCTGAATATTTGGAGAATAATTATTCCGTTAACTTTTTGAGCTGCAGGGCTAGAGCTGCACTGTAAATACACTTGCAACATAATTGCCTGTCTTGAAAAGAAATAGTTGTGAAGTATTTGGCAAATAAACTCAATGGTCTCTTTGATGCGAGCCCTACTTGGCGGTAACTGTGACACACATACACTTGCAAAAGAGAGAAAGAGGTAGCCAGACAGCGAGGACAACAATCCCAGTGTTCTTCCAGCTATCTGCCCTCAGATATGGACACAGAGGCAGGGGATGGCCAGCAGAGCCTGGTGCACAGCCACTTTCGCTCTGACAATATGTCTGATGTCGGCCCAAGATGCACAAAGGGTGAAGAGGCTCAAACCCTCAGCAGATGGGGAAAATCTATCTAGCAGTGCAAAGGCTGCTTATAGAAAACCAGCTTTTACAGAAGTTACTGGTTAAGTGACCTAAGAGAGCTTAGGCACCAAAATCATGTAGATGACTGCAGCAATCTGTGCTAACATTTTAGCACATACTATGTTGAATTATAGAAAACCATTAGCATTTTTGTTATAGTAAGGGACATCTGTAAGAAATTAACACTGACTTTTATTAGTTTTAAATTCATAAATTGAAATATCAACTCTGCAGGCATGTTTGATTTTTGGAATTAACGTGAAGTAGCAGTAGAGATACTTCTTTTTGCCTAAGGCCCAGATGCACTGAAAGTGATAACTGACACACCTAATTTGACAAACACCAACTGATGCTCCCATGGTGCACTGCAGGCATCAGATTTTAAATTCCACCATCAAAGAACCAGCAGTATTTTAGAAAAAGGTGGCTATTTATATTAAGGCAGGTACAAGTTAGTATGCTTGACAGATTCCCCCCCTTAATTTTCTATATATTTCTATTTGAGTAGCCTGTGACGTTGCATAAAGCAAGAGGGCAACTGTTGGGCATGTGCTGCTGCTTTTGTCAGTTTGTTGGCAGTAGAACACCAGTAAAGCCACTGGGCACCAGCCAGCCCATTTCATGGTAATTTTTTCTACCAGGTGAGTGAAAGTTACTTAAAACACAGTTAATCATAATATTATACTATGCTAATTATTGCTGTTGTTAGGTTCATTAAGCAAATTAAGTTTTACTAGTCCATACCCATTGAGTACAGCATACCATACCATGACTTAGTCAAACCAAAAATTTGAAAAAAAACAACATTCGGCCACAGGGGGAGCCACAGCGATCGGTTGCATTTTTTTTTAAGCATTTTTCTGTTGTTATAGCGCCACCCAGTTGCCAATTAGAGTTAAATTTCTCCAGTCACCTTGAGGTGTCCTGTTCTACATATCTACCAAGTTGAGTAAAAATCGATATGGCACTTAGGCCTCGATAAGAAATTAGCTCTCTAGCGCCCCCATTTTGTTTGATGGGGTCAATAATGGAGGGGTCCCCTCAGATTATGTGTGGTCATATGCCTACAAAGTTGCGTGGTGATCGGTGAAACCCTTGAGATGTTATACACCTTTATGTGATGAGCCACGCCCTCCGCAATATTCATTGCCTTATAGAAGCTCAGTTTTAGCAAGTTTTCCAATTTTTCCCAAGAGGGAACTTTAGATATTGGTGCCTAGATTATGTTCACCGAGTTTCATGCAGATTGGTCAAACTTCCTAGGAAGAGATCGATTTTAAGTGTTTTTCTTTCTGGTCTTGCCAGAAAGAAAACTCCCTGAAGTTTCTTGTGAAAGTGTCAGAAACACTCTAGGTGATACAGAGACAGAGTAATGGACCTCTGAAGTTAGTAAAAAATTGAAGATTTTGCCTAAAATAAAATAAAAAATGTTTTTCAGGATGAATAACTGTCTGTGGCTTCATCTGAAATGACACTATGGGGCTGTAGGCACACTATCAATGAACACTTATTTTAAATTTGAAGAAGACTGCTCAAAGTATGACCATTCTACAGTGTTTTTTCCATGAAAAGATCCTGGCGGAGCTCCAAATGACAAGGCGAGGACGTCGGTGTCCTGGCGGAGTTAGAGAGGTTAAAACAATAAGTGTACTTCAAAATGCACACGTCAGATGCTTTTGGTGCATTTGGGCCTTTCGGCTTTACTGTACAGTTGTTCAAGTATTGCCAAATATCAGATAGAATTGTCAACTTCTTACACTTAGTTTACATCTTCAGTCCAACATTACTTCCATTCTAACTGATTTCCATGGGGGAGGAGGTTCTGATTTTCTGTAACCAATCACTAGAGACTATTGAATCAGCCTGAATGTAACATCATTTTATGTCCACACTGATAAGTAGTCAAACCAACATACCTGTTTTGCCTGTGTTTTAAGAGTGGAGCGGAGCAAAATAAAGCAAACTACAGTGTCAGGTGATACTGAGAAGACATGTTGATTTAGAACAACATCAATAGCAGCGTCTATCTTGTCTGCAGCACACACCATTGTTACTACTCCATTTTGGTTCTGGCACCATTTGGCACCATTTGACAACAGCTTGACAACAGCGTTGGATGATGGGTTGATTGATTCACCTGGTGGTGCTTATCTGTCATTTTTTATCTTGACTGATAAACTGATGTTTTATGTCACAATGCCAGATGAGTTAGTCAACTTAGGGTGCTTTCACACATGTAGTTCGCTTCATTTGGCCGTACCAGAGAGAAAAAAAATGATACATTGTTGCGTTTAAGTTTTGGTTCGTTTCCTGTTCACACTGACTTTTTGCACACAAACCAAGAGAAGTAGACATGAAATTTTACCAACACTGATGGGACAGTTTTGGTGTTTGTCATCCCGCATCATCACTTCATCATCAGGACCCACGGCAGAATTGAATTTTGGTGACTGACTGAAGTTTCAATGCTTATATGCTTTATAATGCTTATAAAGTATACAGTGTAAAGTGTTTATATTTATATTCTTTGGTTTCACAAAGAGCTCATAGAGAAATAACTGATTGTAAGCATTATTAGTGGGCTAGACTGCAAATCAATATTACATTATGAATAATGAGTAACATAGAGACAGGATGAAAAGAAGGCCTCTTGTACAGTAATGATTCGGGGCTTAACACTGTGGGATCACTGTCACACACTATTTAATGGACTTAATGAACAGAAAAAGCACAGGGAGTCGGATACAATGATGGTAGTTTTAACAGCTTTTTAATCAAGGAAAATACCCACACTGATGTGCAAATGTGTAACCATGGTTACATATGTGCATTGGCTTAAATAGGTTATGGGATATATGTGACCTTTATCAGGATCAATTATGAGATCGTGGATAGATTTCACAATCAGGAGATGGATTTATTATTGGTTTAGCTGCTGAAATCCTGCTAAACTCACATATCTGCTGTCATAAAATCCTGTTTTTGGTTTGTTTTCTTTCATACCACAAACGAACCGCGCCAGATTTACATTTCACCACAGTGGGTGGCTTCAAAGGTCTGGTCCCAGACAAGTTTAATTCCAAAACTTTCTAGAATTAGCTAAAGCAGCTCTTCTTCTTCTTCTTTTTTTTTTTTGTAAATCTTTTTGTTTTTTTCTGAGTAATCTGCAATCCAAAACTAATATCTTCAGCCATATACTGTTATGTTTAAGATAGAGCTAAATGTTGTATGTTCTCAGATTCTTCTGTTTGAGTAATGTTGGGCCATTGGACCTCCTGCTACTCAGGCTATATTTGCGAACTCAGGACTTTACTGGTTAGGCCTACACTATGATTCAGTCACAAGACATCCCCCACATAAACTTTAGGTAAAAATCTTAACTCAATTATTTGACCTGTTACCAGGAGCCGGGTGTGACCTCACATTGATTAGAATGAGAAAATGTGAAACCAGCGTTCAAATCCAACCGCATCACAGACTGCTGCTGTGCTCTACGGTTTTTCTCTGCTGTCCTAGCTACAGCAGGGCGAGGCAGTGGCCGGCACAGTTTGGGAAATGTTGGATTTAAATGTTGTTTTCGCCCCAGGAAAACATCATTGTCATTCTGCAGACACATTTTTGTGGAATCACAAAAATACCTTTGAGGAGCCAACCCACTGCTGAATATTAGGATAAAAATAACATTTGGATTCCTCTTCTGAATTGTGCATAAGGAAAGCTACTGTTGCACAGTCGAGCTGCTTTGTTGTTATTTTAGTAGATTTCCCTCCTGAAAAGTAATAGTCTACATTCAGATTTATCAGCCCTTGCTCTCCTCCAATTAGGACAGTGAAGCTGCTGCTGTTTCCAGTCTACCACAAGTTTCAGGGGAAGAAGACAGGTCAGGCTACTGAGTTCAGTAGGTTCGACACACAAATCCAAATGATGTTTATGTTCATTACAACCAGGCTGAGACTCCCTTTTTTTCTAAAGTATTATTTGGTTCTAAAGTCACAGCTCTGTGATTGCTACAGTGTAGACTTTTTCTGTTTTCCAAAAGTCTTGGTGGAGATCATTTTCTCATGAGCTTAACCATGGTTATGGACTCGCTTAAAGGTATACTAATAAAACAGAAGTGTCTAAGGACAAACAGCTTTATTTTCCTTCCTGCACTTGGATGCAGCCACAGAGTATTATGATGGGGCTCTGTGGGGCCACATTCCTTCCCAGCACTTCAAGACAAACTCCATAGCGGCAATTTCTGTGGTAAAGGGTTTACTGCTGTCTAAATGCTACTATTACTCATTAAGTGTTTAAGCACACAGCCAGCATACTGTGGGTGTACTAGTGGGAGCAATCCTACATATGATTTTAATGTCTTTTTTTAATCACTTAGCCAAGGTGGCAGATTTAGGCCGATATTCTATCACCTTTGTGTGCTCCTCTGATGAGGGTTTTTTTGGAATGTGAACAGGAGAAATTGCTGCTGCTCACATCTCAGATACTTAGTACTGTTCGTTGCATTACAATAGAAAGAATTACAATAGAAATTATTAAGTTCCAGTCATACTGTCCGTACACTGCAGTCTGTATGAAATACTGCTGCACACTTACAACTGAACCTTTAAACTTTGTTTCTATTTGATTTCAGGATTTGATTGGCCTTTGTTAATTTCATTTCAGTTTCACAAATGTAAAAATGTACAATGGCTACTTTGATTAATTTCAATTTATGCGTTTCAGTTCTCATTCACCCGGCTCACCACGTGGCCACATTCAGTTGCTGAATGGACCCTATTCTTTGTCTGCTGTTATTATCCTGTGGACGTGTCCTTGTAATTAAAGCTGTGAGAAAGCCTGATAATGGTGCAATGAATTAATAACTTTAAATAACCCACTGGAACTTGATATGCCATTTGGAAACGGCCTTGAGAATGATTTTTTAAAAGGTTACTGCAGAGTTCAGATGTAGAAAATTAAAATAATCAGCAGAATCCAGCAGTTTATTATATGAGATCTACTGTAAGCTCTGTAGTCTGACAATTCATAACAAAAGTTATGTCTTTGCCTTTGTGGTGTAAACAGTAAAGTATTCCCACATTACTTACACAGTGGGCTGAATATAATAACAACCCTTTCACACAGGCCCAACAGGAAGAATCAAAACAAATTTAATATTTAATTTGAAACCATATTCTCTTCAGAATCCAGCCAGCATGACACACAATATGCCAGTTTTCTTTACTACCGGTCTGACAAATATAAATCTCACTGCATGGGGTAACTACTTCATCTCAGTAGATGGGAAATGATGAGAGCCAAATGAGCCATTATACTATCTAATGGTTGTAACCATGAGCATATCAACGTCATGGCTGCTGACATTATCCGCTTGACAAGGACTAATGACACAGTTCAAGGGCAGTGCAATTAAAAAGGACATTATAATGAGCTACAGGTATCTACTACATGTCATATTTGAGTGAGCATGCATACTACGCAAATATAGTTTTGCTGAGCATTTATTAAAGACACTGGGGAATAACAAATATGTAGGGGAAATGTGGCAATCTTCCTCCAAATGTCTCAACATAAGATGTTATTTAAAGCTACAGACATAGTAAATTACTCATTATTGAGGACTTAAACTTCCACAGAAACCAATCAATCAACCCATTATGCATTAAATGAAGGAGAAGGGGGGGGGGGGGGGGGGGTAATTCAGTTTGTCTACAATTTGGCATACATGTGGAGGACTACCAAGGATGCATTTCAATACCCCAAACGTACACATCATCAGTAATCATTACAAGGTGAATTTCCTGGGGGAGGTCACACATGTTGCAGAAATAACAAGCTCTCCTCGCTGTCCCTGACAGTAATAATGCATAAACCACAGCGCGTCTACTTCTGGGTACTGCAACTGATACCCAACACTGGGCTTTTTTATTTTCAACTTTAGAGGAGAAAAAGACACTGCAATCCTTGTTTGACAAGGAAACCAGCTTTGCCTGTCAAAGCTCAATGGCATTGCGCACATAACATCTATCTTTTATTACTCGCAGTCGCAGGGAAGAAGAACACTTTCTCTAGTCCTTTTTCCCCCTCTCTCTATCTCGACATTCTCAATGCGCTAAATACATGCTCCTTTTCCCATAACCTTGGCCCAATTTATTTCCTTCTCCCAGCTTTGCTGGCTCTTGGCATTTTCAATGGGGTGAGTGAGGGCATGATGGTGCTCAATTAAAAATATGAAGTCATGTGCAATCTCGCTGCAATCGATCCAAAAACAAAGTCAGCTCAAGGTGACGTCCGACACCGTACAGTTTTGTTTCATAATCATGCTGGTCTTTTCTGAGCTGATCTCAGCTCCTTCCAACTCACTGAGCTGGCATGATCCATGACAGAACTGTCAATAAAGGGGGGTATCACTTGATGAAAATTGTTAAACAACCCAATATCTTACACTCAATTTCATAAAAAGCCATTTAACCTTCCTGTTTATTCCATTTAAATATATTTTCTGCATTTTCACTCTTTTGAAAACTGTTTCACAGGCCTGAACTTGTACATTTTTGCTCTATTTCACTGAAAACTATTTTAATTCTGTTGCATAGTAGGGTGTGTTGAGGGTTTCGTTTGAAGAGATCAAAGAGAAATATGTCATCAGCATGAGAGATGTCGACCAGTACAAGTTGCCGGGTGGTTGAGCATGGTAAGTCTTGGATTCCTGATGGATCACAGAGGTCTAGGTGAACATTTGTCCCCTCCAGACACAGCCCAACACCACAGCCACTGTCTCAGCTGCTAATTGAATTTGATGTTCCTTCCTTGGTAAAGGTTTCCTGCTGCTGATAGATACCAGTCCAGCCTCTTCCTCTGTCATCTAAGCTCAGAGCAGCAGCCCATTTACATGAAACACTTCCCCCCCCCTTGTACACGGTTATTAGACGATCTGCAGAATGGAGGTGGGTAAGTCAAGGTGACAGAGAGAGAATTAGAAATTCAAGGTGCATAGCAACACAGGCGGCCATTTCGCAGATGAAGAACTTCTTGTATGTCAGAAAGTCATCAGGGGCTGTTGCTGTGACTGCGGGGATGGATCGCTGAACGCAGCCATGCAGAGGAAAGTCACCTGTACTAAGTAACAACTCCAGGAGCTGCAAAGGTCACTGGGACTAAGTGCACATGGGTAAGGACAGATGGATGCAATGCTGAGGTTTATTGCCTTATCATTAAACCAAGTGTTGGGCTCTGAAGAAAAAAGAAGCTCTCTGTTGGATAAAAAAGGCAGCAGTGAAAAAGGTTTAATTGTGACACTCAGTAATGACTGCAGACGAACTGTGATACGTGACGATCTCATACAATTTCCTGAAGTAGAGGTCTGCCCTCTCTAATACATCTTTCAGACTATTAAAAGCTGCTAGAAATGTTGATATAATGCAGTACACCAGTGTACTCGGAGCTCTTTATCTGCTGAGTGATTCACTTTGGCTTTGGAATCAAGATAATGTCTCACTTCTCCCTTCCAAAATTGCTAGATTAACATATTAATACTCCATGACATTTGCTCTTTTCCTGTTTTGCCAATAGCGGATCATTTTGTTCCACCATTCAACCATAATTACTGTAAAACTGTTCTGTTACATGAAAGAAAGTGCCCTGAGGCATGGTGTCTTTGTTCAACATTTACATAACAGCTCCTCATTACAATCTCCAACTGTAAATCAGAAATTCCTCATGTCTACACAGACCACAGCCACAATGGAATCTGTCAATACCCTGTGGCTTGTTCTGCTAAGCATTTTGATTTCAAACAAATATTCAATGATGAAACGAAACACGCCATATGGCACAGTGGGCTGTGGACTGTCTGCCCTATAATGCTTTTGCCTATGATCATCACACACATGCTATGGTTTATTCATGAATCCTCAAGGTCCACCCAAACGCTATGGCCCACTATGTTTGCTCTGAGCTTAATATGAAGAGGTTAATTAACAATTAAGCTGGTTTGCGTAAGAGTTTCCTGTGTTGTTGGCATGTTCTTCGTATGCTGTAAAGCCCTGTGAGGCAAATTGTGATTTGTGATATTGGGCTTTATAAATAAAATTGATTGATTGATTGATTGATTGATTGATTCTTAATCTGTTGAACTGGTTTTAACAAGCCAATACAGATTAGCAGTGAGTGGCCAACAATGGCTAAAGCTGTTGCCAAAGAGTCTCAGCAAGTGCTAACCATTTTTGATTGTTGTGTCATGGCTACAGTATAACAGTATTTAAGTTTCATTCTGGTAGATTTCAACTTGGGTCTTGTTTTTGTAGTTTTGCAGCTTATTCCTTTTGGAAATGAGAACATTGTACCCCTCAAGTCAATGGCAAATCTTGAACTATGGCAGCTTCAGAAAAACAGTCAGACAAAAATCAGATAAAGCCTGAGCACTTAGATAACAAGACTTGTTTTAAATAAACCTCACATCAGCCACACTTCCTTGAAAAAGAAAAGGAAGGCACATGGTATTCTCGTGGTACCTTACCAGTGGAACATTAAGTGTACAAAAACATAAAAAATACCATGCAAATGGAAAAGATTGTCCATCCATATTTGGGTGTTATTCCCCAGTCCACTCCCACTCAACCCCACCGCCAATGCAAAAAGGTAAACATAATTTAGAAAAGTTAAAGCTATAGTGCGTAACTTCTGTCGCCTCCCAGCGGATAATGCATATTACAACTAATAAGCCGGCAGCACTTCCATGTACACAGAGTAACACTCGCCACACACCGTACACAGAGTAACACTTGCCTTTGTGGTAGGATCCACTTCTGAACCGTGTCTCGGCCGCTTCTCCGCCATGTTGCTTTCTCTTTCTACCTGCGCTCTACTGCTATGACACTCTCCGCTCTTCCTCCCCCTCCCTTCTTGTTGTGAGGAAGCATTTCCTGTGTGCCAGCGCGGGAATGTCGCTGGTCTACACGCATACTAAAAATGATATATATTGAAAAATACCGCGAGATGTTAGAGGAGCCGATCGGCTTAATCAGCATTGTGTCATCTCCTCTAGTAGTGGCTTGGGTGAAACGGACATTTACGGACCTGTAGAAGTTACACACTATAGCTTTAAAAGAAAAAGAAAATACACATTAACGACAGTAATAGCTATTACTGTATAAGAGAAATAGAAAATACAAATAAAATAGCTTGTAGAACTCACTGCTCCAAACAAGAGGCATTCAGTCCTTTCATTAGTACCACGCTCAGGGATATCCAGTACAAAGCACCCCAATACAAAAAATACAAGTGGTCTTAATTATAGGGAACCCAGTTAGTCGGTCAAAATAAGATAAGAGGGGTTGCCAAGTAGAGTAAAATTGCTGGGCTGGTCTGCCAATGGCAAATAAAATTATTTTTCCAGTTTAAGGGTCGAAGGGACGAAGGGTGCAGGGGACTTCAAAAGACACGATAATATTTACCTGTCTTGATATGAAGTGATCAAATAGGTTGGACACTCCAAAACTAGCTACCCCTATATTTCATTAGTTTATAATCACCTGAAATTAAGAACTGCTGTGTTTTCATAGAATGAGCAGTTTATATCTATATACAGAGCCATAACCATAATGCCAACGTCAATTGCTGTAGAATACTAGTGACAGATGATGTTTATATTTTGTTGGTTTTAAGTTGTGTCGATAAGTAACCAAAATCCAATATCTTATGCCAATGTCATCTTGATGTAGAAAACCAACATTTAGTTTTAAGGTATGGCAAGCAAACCTCAACATTTGCAAAACGTCATAATGTTAACATCAACACAATGTGAAATTCTAATGTCATTAGACACTTAAAATATCATCAGCCTGATGTTCATTTCAACCAAAATTTAATGTCTGTCAAGTGTAAGAGTCCAACGTCTTTCTGACATCATTTTGACGTCTAATGCCGGTAGGGTAAAAATACGACCCAATAAAACCCAAGTTGTACTGAACCTAATATGTCCTTTAAACTGTGCAAAACAGACACTTATTCATGAGAATGTTAGATATTAGTTCGATGAGGTACCAAGAGAGAGTTTAGACTAGAACCTTCCATATGTAAACTCAGTGTGGCAGGTATACAGAGAAATACACGTTCCCTTTGCCCTTACCACAACACACAAAGACATACAGCGTGCACACACACACAAAACACATTTCTGCAGCTCACAGTCGGAATTGGTGCTGGACGTCTCGGTTCCATACAGTGTTTGTGACAGTGACATGACAGCATTCTTTTATAACTCCCTTATATTCCCCTACAGTGACAGCGGGAGAATGGAGAGAGCTGCCAGGAATCATGGAGAGGAATCCCTGTCAAGCTCTACCCTGAGGCTTCCCCTCCCTCATGTCAAGATAGATAACCACTAGAACCTCATGGGAAGCAGAGAGAATGGAAACAGAGACAGAAAGAGAGCGGAAAACAGACAGACAAAAAGTGCCACACAAAAAAGTGCCACAAAAAAACAACCATTGCTTTCCAGGAAGGCTAGATTATGTCATTTCTTCGAGGTGAGATATCATGCCTCAGATGTCTTTTTTTTCTCTTAAAATGAATAAAAAATAAGTTAAAATGTATTGGAGATGACTGGAAATGAAAATATGGAGATATGAGTGTTGGTTTGCATCACATGATGCAACATTTGGTGGTAACTTTTTTTTCAATAGCTATCATTGTGTCCTTGACTTTGACTCTAGAATTATATCCCCTGTCATATAAATGAAAGGTTTAATCTTTTAAGTGAATGAAAAACTCTACTTAAGGAAAATGCAATGGTAGTAGTAAACCAATGTGCCTGACGGTGTTTGCTAAGTCTTAAAAACAGACATTTTATTACTTATTAATTTACCTAGAGCTTTTGATAGTGTTTCTTTTTTTCTGTATGTGGGACTTGAGGGCAGTATTGCTTTTTGATTCTTCTTGGATTTCAGCTATTCTACAAATCCAAATGTCTCCATTTATGGTTTTAAGCACATAACCAGGGTAAATTACTGCATTTGTCTTTGGTGTGTTTAACTGCTTCATGCTACAGGGTGGTGAGAAAAAGGAACTAATCCATAATTACTTTTACAATTTAAAAAAAATGCCCTAAATCAACATGGCCTCCACTGCTGGGGGAGCATATTAACAGTAAATTTAAGAGAAGATGAGAGAATACCACATCAATACACTCATTTCATTAAGCATTACTGCTGGCAAACATTTGCTGATATTTGTATGGCCATTATCAGACAACCAAACTATTAATTTTAGTTATATTACCCTCAGTGCCAAAGAGCCATCTGAATATCACATGGAAAACAAGGAACTATCCTTTCAGTTTGCCTCTGTCCTCGTTGCCAAACAGCAAACGGGTCAATAACCCATCATTATAGAGCTTCACACATCGCTGGCTGCAAATTGACTGCCTGAAGGATTAAGGAGAAAGGCAATGATGCCAATGCTGGAGATGAGACAACATTGCTCATCTTCTCTACCTACTAAAAAACCCGGGGTTCTTTGAAAATACTGGAGCTCGGCTCAAGAAAGAGAAGGCAGCGTGACAGGACCTAATCCTGTCACCCGGGGTATTGTTGGTAAAATAGGAGGGCATATACTTACTTGTATCAATGTCATGTCAGTGCACAATAGAAAGTAGAGCAAAGTACAAAGTGGGTCAAAGTCACATATTAGACAAAGTCCCAGTTGGATGGTGAGTTTTGATTGTCTTCGATAAAATTGTTTAAAGTTGCCTGTTGGATCTACGTGGATGGTTTCAGCCACAGGCCTGACAGGAGAAACCAATATATTCTCACTCCCACCTCGTCACATATTGACACACTGTGTCAACTTCAGCCTGTTACATGCATTGTCTGTTTTCTAAATACACTTCCATGTTCACAGAAAATGTAAAACTTGCATACAGTTTCTTTCATAATAAATACAATATGTGGTATACCACCGTGAATTGACACATTTTTCCTTCAACAACAAATGTGATTACGTTTAGCCAGCAACAAAAACACATGGCTGGGTTCAGGAATAAAAGAACAAGGTTTGGCTTTAAATTCATAGGAGAGGCGAACACTGGCCTCCCAGGTGAAAGTCGTTGGTGTCTAATGCCAGAAGTCACTTCAGAGTGGGTTGGAGAAACAGGGAACTGCTGGCTGGCTGGTTATTGTAGTAGACCAGCCCAGTCACCAGAGGAAAATGTCCAGACCACTACAGACTGTTTGAGACCAACAAACAACAAAACCAGTTGTGATTTAGCAAGTCATTGCTATTTTTCCAGCAATGTTTTGGGCATCAAATGCTGCTGTTTATCCACTGGGGTTTGGGCCTCCAAAACTCGGTATAGTAAGCCAAAACATAATATTTTCCTAATTATAACCACATGGTTTTTGTGCCTTAACCTAGCCATATATAAAGCACAGCGCTGACAAAACGTACATTTTCAACGTATTTCACTAAATAATAACTTGTAAATGTAACATATCCGTGGTTCCCAGAAACATAAAATGCCAACATTTTTTTGCTGGCAGCTGGGGAACAGGTATTTTTCAAGCTGCCCTGACCTGCTGCAAGCAGATGTCCTTCATCCTACTGGAAGAGGTGCCTCTATTTTATCTAGGAATATTAATGGGTGCCAAGTTTGACATCAGGACTTGTTCAGCATGGCTTTCATTTTATGAATTATGTGAAACATGACTTAAACCAAATGTTTTCTTCCATTAAATTAAGTTTCCTTACCTGACAATACTGATGCTCATGTTGCTCGAGCTGCTAACCCAGTTGTTCATATGGTGTTACCTTTATATAAAAGTCTATTTGTAATTTAACCTCCATTAAATTCAACTGTGACTGATCTAAACAATTTCCCATCAACTATGACTTGCCTTGGGTCCTTTCACTGCAGTGACAGGCCCTGTTAAAAACTGTACCAGTGACTTAATCATAACTCTTTCTAGTCTGCGGGATTCAGCTGCACCTCTTTCTACAAAAACAATACAAGAGGTTCCCACCCTTATCTACTGATGAAACACATACTCTTGAGTAGGCCTACAGGGGATTAGAATGCAAATGGAGCAAACCCCCCCCCCCAAAAAAAACATTTCAAAAACAGCCGTCTGTTAGCTGCTCAACCTTTTCGACTGATTATTCAGATTTTCTTTGCAGGAAAAAAAATTAATAAGATTAAATACAAAATTAGTTCATCGTCTACTTCTGTAAAATCATCAGTGCACTGAATATATTCAATCCGAGATAGATTCTGCCGCTCTTTTTTTTTTTAAGAACTGTTTAAGCTGGTGTTGGCTTCTAAACCAACTACCTGCCTCCTCAACAGTAACAATTTTGAAAGATCTCCGGCCATTTCTTGGACATACAACGCTGAATATTGGCATTGCCCCCACTAGTTTTAAGACTGCTGTGGTTAAATCTCTACTTAAGAAACCACACCTTTATCAATTATCAACCAGTCTCTAAAGTTCCATGTTTTCTATCAAAATCGCTAGAAAGAGTATTTGTGGCCCACATACTCAACAGTAGTATTTTTTAACCTTTTCAATCTGCTTTCATTGCCTATCACTCCACAGAAACTGCACTTACTAAGGAGTTGAATGACCTCATGCTTACTATGGATTCTGATTCCAACTTGGTGCTTCTATTACCAGATCTCAGTGCTGCTTTTGACCCTATGGATCCCTGTGTACTTCTTGACCAAGTGGAAAATCAATGTGACGCCGTTGGCCTGGCTCTCATGTGGTTAATGTCCTACTCATCTGAGAGAACACAGTTTGTTACCTATTGTAATACTCCATCAATATTTTCTGATTTGAAATATGGAGTACCTCAGGGCTCTATTCTTTGCCCTATGCTCTGTGCTGTCTATAGCTCACTTCTTGGCCAACTTATACACAGTCATGAAATTAATTTCTACTGCTACACTGATGATACTCAGCTGTATGCTGTATTTCTGAATTATAAAATTAGAAGCTTTTTTGTGTGCTGTAATAAACTGGATGTCATGACTTCTTGCTCCTTAATTCTGATTAAACATATAGATGTGCTGGTCTTTGGTCCTTCTTGACACCAGTTTGATCAAGTAGCAGTAACTTTTGCCAACTGTGTGATATCCCAAAGAGTGGCAGCCAATAATCTTGGGGGTGAGTTTGATCCTACTCTCTCTTTTGATCAGCACATCAAACTGACCTGACTTTAGCACATTGCTAAAGTCAGATTTATCCGTAGCCGATGCAGAGACCCTAATTCACGCTGTTGTTCCATCCTGACTTGATTATTGTAACATTTTGCTGCCAGGCCTGCTGCTTTACTAAAAGTGTAGTTTGAGAATGCTACTGCTAGTTTTAACTAAAACAAAATAAAACAAAAAAGAGCATGTTATAGCAATTTAGCTCCCCTTCATTGGCTTCCTATCCATGTCAGATCAGACTTAAAGATGCTTTACAAAATTGTACATGGGCACATTCCTTCATACTCGTCTGATCTCCTTAATCCTTATATGCCCTCCAATGCTCTCTGCTCTCAGAATACGAGGCTAATGTCTGTTCCCCACTGTTGGTGGTCCACAGGGCCTTTTCCTATCCTGCCCCCTAAGAAAACCTCCATGCTGACAGTCTGACTCCATTGAGGCCTTTAAATCCAAACTTAAAACT
Source organism: Epinephelus moara (assembly GCF_006386435.1). Lineage (NCBI taxonomy): Eukaryota > Metazoa > Chordata > Actinopteri > Perciformes > Serranidae > Epinephelus > Epinephelus moara. The sequence continues at coordinate 35,770,384 of NC_065508.1, read as the reverse complement.
CCTTTTGCCTTAACTATCACTTAGTTACTTATTCTTTGATTGCTTCAGGCCTTGTACCTGTTATCATTATCCCTCTGGTGGGTTGGTCTCAGTCTAAATTAATCTATTAAGCCTTGTGCTTACAGTCCATGTTCGTCCTCCTGACGAGAATAGGGTATATTTTCTGAAAAACCATTTAATCTCTCTACCACACGCACATGAGGGACCGAGCGCTCTCTCTTTTCCTATTTACTTCTTGTCCTCTCTTTTCAGTCAGGCTTCTTTGTGATGGACCATTGGTAGGTCTCTCTGCCTTACAGAACTTAAAAATAACAATGAATACTATGGGGCCATGATTGTAGCAGAACTACTTTCACAGGTGTGTGTGGAGAGTTGTGTAACTGTATCTCAATCCATGTGTGCATGATCAGATTTGTAAATGTGTATAGGTATTTGCAAATGTGTATTCAGAATCTGTGTGAGTTTAATCTTTATATGTATATATATATATATATATATATATATATATACATATATACATATATACATATATATACTTTGTACCTGCAACTTTTGTTCGATCTGCAGGTATTTGCAGATTTGGCATGCACATAAAGATCTGTCTTTACATTTACAGTTCCCACTTCACCTGCAAATCTAAATACCAATTTGGAGATTTTTTTAACACATTTAAAAAACTGATTAAGCACACATGGATTCTGAATACACATTTGCAAATTCCTGTGCATATTCACAAATCTGTTTACACACATGTGATTAAGATACAGTTACACATCTCAAGCTTCACACCCATTTGCAAATAGTTCTGCTACAATAATGGCTTAGAGATATTGGATTTTTTTGCCGATATCCGATATGTAGACATATAATAGCTTATTTGGTTAACCGATAATGATATTGATATATCGACTTTTATCCCAACCTAATTTTAGTGATCATTAACTCTCTTCCCTAGTGGAATTAACATCATATTATGCATGCATATTCTTATCATGATTGCCCACAAGCAGATAGAGACATGAAATTCAATATTTTTCAATGTACATAATATTAATTCATTGCACAAAATCAGGAAAAGCTTTAGTCAATTTAAATAGCTCATTTTAAAGCCAATATTGGCCGATACTGAGGATGGGCGGATGTTATCGTGCATCCCTACATTGGCCCCATATATTTTTTGAAATGAGAAAATAATATCACCATTTTTAATGATATTGTGATATACATATATTTACACAATATGGTGATATTGTCTAAAATCTAGCAATAAAACAATCAATTCATCCAAAAAAAAAAAACTGTCCAAGGTACTCATTATAAACAACTGAATGTCATTGTTTTGCATTATTTAACCGTAGCAACAGTAACTGCATGCAACATTAATTTGAAAATATTATGTTGCATATTTTTTTCTATTTTGTTACACTGATAAGGAAACATGTTCTCACTAATATTTTGCTCTTAATTTCATTAAAATCAGTTAGTCATGTTTGTAATGTTTTATCATTAATGAAATGATATGTATATGTTTAAACACCGGGTGTAAAATCCGTAACTGTTCTCACAGAATATCAAGTCTGCTGAAAACCTATTGTAATACAACCATTATGATTCCATAGGACTCAGAGTACTCATATGTACTCATGATTACAGAAATTTTGTTCATCACATCCTGGAATGAAAAAAACACACCATCATCTCAGCCTCAGCAGCAGTGCAGCTGACAGCTATCTGTTGATGATTACAAATCTAAAGCTCCTGTCTTTTCCTTTCTTTTTTTTTTTCTTACCACGGATCCAGAGAAATTGTGAAAGGACAGAGACGAAATAATGTCAGTCAACGTGGCTTTAATACAGCAGCATATCCCACAGGAAGTCTGAGGGAGTGGTGGTGGTTGGAGGGAGACGGGAGCTGTTTCTGATTCGCTGATACGGTTTTATTATCTCTTTGACTCCCGAACAAGTCGCTGGCTGGCTGACTGGGTTGCTATACTATATAGCCAGGGCCGATGGGGCTAATGGAATTCGAATGCTGGGGCCTCATCTCTCAGTTGTGATGGCTTGGTGACAGGCCCTGATGGATCGCTGGAGCTGAAGGCTCGCCTGACAGTCACGCTCGGCTGATGAATTGTGAAATGAGACAGACATACAAAAGCTGTGGGCAGCCCAGACCTGGACTGACCCCCTCCCCCCCAACCATCACTACCACCACCCTCCTCGGTCAACCTGGTATGCTCTGTACGACAGTGAGCTCCGCGACGCTCGCATCCATCTTCCTCCCTGACTTGTTGCTGGGGTAATGTGGGCGGCTCTGCTGGGTGCCATGGAGACACATTGCCCAGCCTTGGGACCTGGCCAAGTTTTGAAGTCTTTTAATGATGGACTGTGGGCATCCATCACACTGACATTTCTCCTGAATGAAGCCCTTGCAGTTTATCGCCTTAAAGAATCTTGCAACAGGAGTGTATGATCTTCTCCACATCAGCATCTGCATCAAGGGGTGAACCAAAATGGTTCCAATTCATGCAGTTTCCAACGACACCTGAGACAACTGTTAAAGGAAGCTGCGTTTTAAGGCCTTGACACACCAAGCCGTAGGTCAATGTTGGGCCGTCAGTGAGCATCTGTTGCTCTAGTCGGTGTCGGTGTCTGCAGAGCCCGTCTGTGAATGAAACTGCAGTGATTGGTAGTTCATCTCAGCAAAAGTGACGAAGATCAACAAACTGCTTAAGTCAACAGGGAGTGAGATTAAAACAAACGTTTTACATAAGGTATGTTTTCTTTAGCTTCTTCCTTTCATGATGGTTTGCATTGTTGTTGTTGTTCACTGCCGCACAGTAAATATGCTCTGTTCTTTCAACACTGGATTGTCTTGTTAGGTGCTAACTGGCTAACTAGCATCCAGACAGTCTCCCGACTTCCCTTTTTTGAATGACAAGTCAAGGCTACCACCGTCTGGTGTGAAGAGTTATTTCCTCTGACACAGGTGCAGAGTGTACATGCTGGTTGACCATCCGCTGTAGTCTTTGCAGTGTGTTCATGTGCAACCTTTTGCCGACACACAGGGGACAAGAGGCTGGCTTTCATTGCCGCTAGTTTTCTGAAGTCGGTTTGGTCTGCCTTTAGAGATGATTTCACAGCAAAAACAAAACAGGAGCACTCAGTGATGAAACTTACAAGGCCTAAATCTTTTTAAAGACTTTTGGAAAAACAGGTCTCTCCTTTTAGAGAATTAGAAAGAAAGGTGATAGAAATGGCTAAAACATGATAGTTATTTATCAAAAAAAAAAAGAAAGAAAAAAAAAACAGAGGCAGACAGTGAGTCCACCAGAGGGCTGTCTGCAGCCATAATTACACAGTCTCCCATCGTAATCATAAAAAGACATAATTTAACAGTTTGATGGTGTTGCTTTTATTAAGCCAATCTGAGCAGATGGTAGTTGAAGCACCCTGGATTTTTCTTCTTTTTTTTTTTCTCAGGCTGAGGGCCGAGGATTAATGGAAATAAGCAGAGAGCTGGGGGATGTCAAGAAAACTGCTTCCTGTGGACATTAAAAAGACTTATTACATGTTTATATGAAGGCATATTTCTTCTGTTTAATTATAACTCTCTTTCCCTTCGTCTCTCTTTGTTAATCTGCTCTCTGACACCTTTGGGCGTTTATATGACCCGTAGTCAAATTCGGTGATGAACTCAGGCAATACTGCACCTTTTAAACATACTCTGATGTTAAGAGCTCTCCTTGTGAATGTTTACCCTTTGGCTCCTTTGTCTAGCTGTCTCTCCTTCACATGTGGCTCTTGGAGTTTTTCCAGCTAATCGAAATCCAATGTTTAGGGCATTGCTGTCCTAATTTTCCTTGATCTGCAAAATCACCGCCCTCATTTTGTGTGATTTCTATTAGACTGTGATAATGATCAAGTTGTCTATTACCCACCAGAGAGGTCGATATCAAAGAGCACAGCGTCATAAGTAAACAGTTTTTTAAGATGAATAGCAGCCCTCAAACATAGCCTGCCTTCGAAACATTCAAGTTCTCTAAAGTTTTTTTCATAAAGTGAAATCCCAAGGTTTATTCTCACATCATCAACATCAGGGAAGAATAGATGTTTTGAAGCTCACCTTGATTTTTTTTTTTCCCTCTACAGTCTTGAGCGAATGTGCGCTGAGATGAAATAAAATCCATTTAAAATTGAACTGAACTTTTGTACTCAAACATTTGGCAGCGCTTGTGCATAAAAAGTCAAATCACTGATGAGAGAGCTTTCACCTCTCTGTTTTTGGCAGACTTGTATTTGGTGGATAAGTACATTCGTGTTTAATGTTTTGCCATGAAGTCAAATTCTTAACATGGAATTGTTTACAGTTATACCTTACTTTATATGCAAACATATTATGATTGCATATTTGTTTACAAGTAGATAGAAGTCACAGCAAGATGAAATATTAATGTGTAATATTGTAAAAAATATATCTAAGGACTGTAGGTTATTCTTTCGTCTCCTGAACAATGTTTGACCCAATCCAGAGCTGGTATAATATAAAGTTATTTTGTATATCAAAAATATTTTATACACAGTACAATACATACATTTTTAAGATAGACATTTTCAGCTTTTTGAAAGAAGGGTCTGCATAAATTGTATAAAATAATAGACGTAGGACTCCCCTTTACAAATTTGTGAATCCTAGGATAGCGGAGAGATGGTCCGCCTTTCTCTGACTCTGATAGGCTTACCCTGACATTCTTACCATAACCCAGTGGTGTAGTGGTAGCTGATGAGGTGAATGTAGTACTTGGTAGATGGATAGGTTACAGAGGAAGAAGTGGGCATACTCTTGTATATAGTCTAATGGCTTTTTGGCTGATAGGTGGGTATACTGTAAATGGCCGTAAAAAGATGTGGGTATACCCCGTATACCTCCACTACACCACTGCCATAACCCTAACCAATCCCATTCCTCTTTCCTTAACCTGACCAATCCAACCAACAAAGGCAACGATTACTAGCCAATCATAGTAAGACCAGGGCAGGTCTTTATTTTGCTATTCTAGAATTTGCAAATTTGCCTCCTGTTGCGAAGCCTTGAGCTTGGCATTTTTTTGCCAGTGCCATCTTGGGTTTTTGGACTGACTTTATTGGAATGAGAGGTTGGCGCTAGCACTAATGCTAGCTACTAGCTTGGTTAGCGCTTGCATTTACATCTGTAGTTAACTGTGTTAATGATAATGACAATTTAAAAAAAACAGAATTGAAACTATCAAAACAAAATGTACTTATTGGAAAAACTGAAAATCTTACTCTCTAGAGGGTCTTTTAACACAACCAAATGCTGAACAGGACTTTTTTTAGGTGACCAAAATGTTACAATTAATGCTCATAAACTGAAAACAGTAGCACCAGATACAGCAATGCCTATATTCTGTGACTTTGGGGTTACACCATGGTTATGTTACTTAACAATGTTGTTGTTCAGATAGCGTCTTGTCAATGGCTAGCGCCCACCTGTCACTTGAAGTGACCAAAGAAATTTCACCCCTGTACAGCTGTCATGAAGTAAGAACCATTTTGTACACCAGACTGTAAACATGGTTATTTCTGCTGTAAAGCTGGGCATTTAAATATGGGAGGCTCAGGGAATTGACTCGCTTCTAAAGCCAGCCTCAAGTGGCCATTAGAGGAACTGCAGTTTTTGGCACTTCCTCGTTGGCTGAGGGTCAGCTTACAATCAAAGACTACATGTGATTACATACACAGTTGGTAAAGAAGTCGCAGCAGCTTTGGTTGCTGACCTCAGTGCACACCGTTGCATTAATCTGTTCAGAAAGCGTTGAAAGTCACCATGGTCTTTAAGAGAAGGGAAATGACGGAATGGTGAAGCCACGAAACAAAGACCAACTGTGCTTCACCATATGAAAGGAATTGGTTTTGCCCACTGCGGGGCGTACGTGTTTTTCTGAGATAGGCATGACAGATGCACAGTAATCTACAGTTTTACAACCACACCATTAAAATGTGTTTATCCAAGGATACAGCATGTATTGCAGACAGGGTAGAATTTCTACACCAACTCCCTCAACAGAAATACAATTCCTTGACATTGAATATTTTCCAGAGGAATTCAGATTCTGCCTTTGCATCATGATGTTATCACACTAAATTGATCTACCACAGCAGCAGCTTGTGAATCTGTTACCTTGAGGTGTCATCCACACTCTGAGCTCACAATATAGAACAGCTGTGATCTGTGTGAGGCATCAGTAGCTGAGCAGCAGAGTTGGGTTTAAGCGGCAGGGAGCGACCAAAAAAACAGGTGGGTTGTCATTTGCACACATTTATAGGTCGAGTGCCTTGATCTCTCTTGAACTGATATTTCATCAACATGCCGCTTTCATCTGATAAAACATGGCTGCAGATCTTGTTCCCTGTCAGCAAAGTCTTCAACAGCATTCAAGTTAGCTGAGTAAATGAAGACAGGAAATAACTCCCTGCTTGAGCTGATGAAAATTTCATGAAATATATAAGAAAGGGGAATACATGAAGAGAACTGGGAAATATAGCAGTTTCGGACGACAGTTCAATTATTGTAGTTGATGGGATGGCAACCTGACCCTTCATCTGCATGCCGGCGAGACGATATTAACAGTGATCGCCATACCTCATGTGTCAGGTCCCAGCAAAAATGCCTGATGAAGTAAATTTATCATTTGTTACAATTCTGCCTGTCCTAGTTTCATTGTGGCTTTCACCTGATCAATGCCATGTGCAAATAAGGAAGGACGAATCCGGCATCAATGTCTGATGAGGACAGGGACCAGAACGAGTTGGTGTGAGAATGATATCTTTATAAGAGGATTTGTCAGATTGGGTTTCTCAGTTTGGGGACAGGAGAGGCTGCAAAGACACATGCCCTCCATCCGGGCACCATTAATGAGGATCATCTGCTCTCAAAGAGTACGGGGACAAGGATGAGGACATCTAATACCCCAGGGGGATAGAGAGAGTTTTGAGGCTCTGATGGTGAGTCATGCTCAGGGAAGAGGGCAGCCACACTCACCTACCAACAACCCTACATGCTGTGAACAGATCACAGAGCAGAGTAAATGAGTAAGAGCTGGCAGTCTTTTTCCCACAAATGACCTTATATCCGAATCCTGATGAGAATGAGTTGAGAGGTAGCGGAGTTAAGATCCAAACATAGAATCTCCAAAATTAGAATATTTGCAATCACACGTGTCTAGGAACTATTCCTGTCCTGATTTCGTTAAAATTTGGGACATGACATGTACAGTGTTGGGCTTGTTACCCTAAAAAAGTAATTCATTACTCATTACCTGTTTCTGTTTTTAAAAGTAACACTATTATTTTAATTATTACTCCCTAACAACCGTAATTTGTTACACTACTCGTTATATTGTATTACAATTGTGTCTTTTCTCCTCAAAAGTGAGACTTAGCATGTGTGCCTCTGTGTCAATGTCAGGGTAACCTCTGGTTAGTGCATTTTTTTTTTTTTTTTTTTTTTTGCTGGGGTCTTCCAGCCCCTTCTCATTCTGAAGTCATCAAATACCGCAGCATAGTAAGTGATTTCAGCATCAGACACTGATGCCAAAAGCCATTCTTTGTGATAGTATGATCAGTTTGTAATGCAGCCAGACAGAACCTTTCATGGTGTTATGGTACACTGTCGGTTGGTCACACAGCTCCTGTTGGGGTAGTATGATACGTAGACACACGTAGCCAATTCATAACGCCGCTGGACGGCACATGTCGTGGTGGTGTGACGCGCCTCTGGACAGTGTCAGTTTGAAATGCTTACAGTAAGGATGTAATATAAGGAGCTGGAAAGTCCCCATAGGGTGGGTGGGAGGGGTGATGGATGGGTCCAACAAACCCTGGACTTTCACCCAGGAGTCTGGTGACTGGAAAATTATTACTGCAGTTTTATTAGTCATTAATTACACTACTCGTTACTAAAGAAAAATTATATTATTCCTGTAACACATTACTGCCCAACTGGACATATATACTGAATATAGAGAAACCTTGCTGTTCTAATTCTGTGTGCTGATTGAAATATTGCTGTTCTCATGCACTGTTCGTATGTTTTTCTTCCAAAAGTAAAGCACCAAAAATTGTACGTATCCTACATAGTCATGAGCCAGTAATTTGTATAGACAACCCGCATATTCGGGAAGGCAGCTATCACATGACCAATTAAACCAAGTAAAAAAGAAAGTGGCCCCTGTAAGAAGGTGGGTTCTGGTGGTGGATTAGTCACTAAACACAGGAGTTTCCTCCAGGAGACAAGTGTTCAAAACCATGTGAATTTTGAGAGAACTTTGAGTCATTTAAGGGATGACGACACCATGTTTCTGAACCCAGCGCCAGTAAATTAACTTGCCTTAGACCTAACCTTCATAACTTTATGATAAGTACATAGCATCATTCATGGGGGCACTATAGGATATGAACCACAGTGTGTGCATTTTCATGCAACATTGCGTACGAAATGTTGAACCTGTCTTTGTTTCTGCTGGAATAACCACTCCACTCTTTCTGCTCCATCTGATCACCAGTAGCAGAAGATGAGAACGACAAGCAATTAATCCTCAGACTCTGTCTTTCATGTCAGTAAGCAGATCATCATTGCTTTGTTTATTATCATGTTTTTCATTTGACTTATTTACCATGTAACTCAAAATGAGGACACGCCTACGCACATGACAGACAGTGATCAGAAACCTGGATGAGGTGTTGATATGCCACAGTATCTTGTTTTCTGTCAGAGGACTTCAGCTACCATGGTTTCTGAAAACAGCATATGATGTTTACATTCAGGCTGCAATGCAGAGCTCACATTTGTGTCTGAACTGGTATAACTCACAATATAATTTCTAATACCATAAGTTACAAATAAGATCCATAATGCTTCTATTTTATGTGTTATACAGTTTTTCTTTTTCATTTATACTCCTCATATGTGGTATATGTTTTGCTTCTAAACATATACAAAATAACATCCTCTTTAAGACACAGAGAGACAGGGGTTAAGAAAAAAAAAAAAAAAAATTGTCTGGATGATTTTGCATGCACTTCCGAGACAGTCCCTAAGTGCAGCTCATCAGCTCACATCTAATGTCAAGTCGCACACAGTGCTGAGCCTCTATATCAGATCATCATGTTCTAAAAATAACAGCTGTGCAACATCAGTCAAACTTTATTCTGCACAGAACAACAAATCTGGTTAAAACTGATGAAAAGTTCTTGAATGTCTGAATATTGAACTTTAGCAACCGTTCTTTCTCACACTATACAGACAATAATCACCTGAATTACTCTGGTACTGAAGAAGTCTCTAAACCAATGTATGGGTGAATTTACAGTTTCACTACTATAAAGAATAGTTCCCACTCACTGTAACAGTAACAGTAGTTCCAGAACGGAGGAACTTTTTCATATCCCCTTTTTTTGTTGTATGCATACTGCAAGATCTAGCACTAGAATCATAGTTCTTAGAACACTGTTTTGAGAGACTATTTTTTCAGAGTAGGTATTCTCCCAGCACAAAAGCTGATGTAAGTGTACAGTGACTGGTCCAGATGTTGTAATTGTAAACTGATTGGTCCAAAACAGCCAATGCAGCACTGGCAACCTAATTTTTATGTGACAAAAATAACATAGGCACAGACGTTTCCAATCATATCTCTATCAGCTCTGCTAAACGTGTGCTAAATGTATGCTCCTATGTCTATTTTGCAAGTGTTGGTGGTGCTTTTAGTGGTTGGCTTTGGGTGGTGGTGGCGTGTGGCTGAAAGTGCATCATCGGGATTAGGAAATGAGTTCAACAGTCTGTAAGCTTTCCTTCTGCTACTTCTGCTAGCTAGTTGCTGGCTAGCCTGTTCAGCATTTTCAAATGTAAACATCAGTAAACATTAATGACAGAAGAAGAGAAGATGGCACCAGCTGAACTAGCATCCTGTGAACCATTGTACAGACATTGGAAAATAAACTGGACAACCTCCATACCGCATCAACTTCTAGTGGGATATCAGCAACTGTATTATCCTTCAATTCACAGAATCTTGGCTAAATCCTGGACAGCGCAATTCAGCCAGGAAGTTCTTTTTCTATATGAAAATCTAACAGAGCAAAGGACTCTGGTGAGAAAAGGAGAGGAGGAATGTGCTTCACAGTGAATAAGGCCTGGTGTGATGGTGGGAATGTGAGGTGCTGTCCTGATCCTCTTGTGGGTCACTGCTATATGCCGTTAAGAGGCGACTGCATGGAGTGTTCGGAAGAAGTGACCATGTGGCCATCTTGTTGGAGTCGGCATGTGTGGAAACCACCCAGAAACCATGGATTACCAGAACCTTTCCTATTGGTGGTGCAAATGCAAACAGAAAAAAAAAGGCCTTGAGGGTATGTAGTTCGAAGGGGAACTCAGTGTGTGAATGATGTCTGTGTGTTCTGGTTTGACTGAGTCATGAATCTAAGAAGATATGGTGTGGATTGATGGTCAGTGGATGGAAGTACTGCAAACATCTGGATGCTGTTCTATCCTGCTCAGGGTTCAGTACCTCTGCATTACTGAAAAATGTATTTACATTTGTTTACCATCCAAGTTTACATTCATAGACACTTGAAACACTAAGAGGGATCGTCATAAAGCCTGATTATGTCTTGCACACAAGTATACATCTTAAGCACACTAAATGTCTTACCCCCATCTCCTGTGCTTACACTATTCAAATAACAGCAAAAACATCCCATCTTCCACTGAAGGTCCCCACAGTACAGAAGCACCAGCATCTATGCAAAACCAATTAATGCTGCCTAGAGCTAGGCATTCAAAACACAGAAATCACAGGATCGAGGTTCATACCATTGTGTACCTTAGTCTCCCCCAACTGTGAGTATCCCACCCCAGAGGGATCAATTAAAACTTGATGCATAATCTGTCTCAGCATAGGAAGAAGAAGAAGAAGAAGCAGAGAAGACTGTGAAAATTCATGAAGAGAACTCGAGTGGGTGGCAGTGATCGTGGTGGGTGGTAGGGGGTGAGGAAAGCTTGTCGCGTCTCTTTTGCCTCCTCCTGTCTCTTACTGAGACCAGGCAAATTGGCACCTTTGCAGGAATTCGAAGAAGGGGCAAAGGAGCACACAACAACACGGCTGATTGATGTAAACACGCTGCTACTGTTCCTCACAATGGGGCCCATTCCACTTTCAAATACGTCTTAAACAGGCAAGCTGCACATTAAATTGTGACAAAATCATTTACATCCAACACATTGTAAGGATCGATAACCTGCCATTTCAATTTCCATGGTAATTTTAACTGCAGTTGCACTCTATGTTGACCCTTTGAAAATACCTCAAACACTATCAGCTTGGTTTCTTGGCTTGTCTCAGTACAAGGAGCGTATCCATGAAAACTTCTGGCAATCTTTTTAAACAGCTGCTGCTGTCAAACTAGAGGCTCTGAAGGATTCACTTAGTTCTGCATTACTTATGAGAGAAATGGCTATCCACATTCAATAGCAGTGGAGGATGCAACACATGAGCAGCTTCTGTGATTTCACAGTTGTTCAGATAAGTGAGTGGAAATCCACACAAAATATCACACCTTGCACACTGTTTGAAGATGCTGCAGTTGGTTTGTTTGCAGGCCTTTTCAAGACAAATGCCTCCGGCAAACTAGAACACAATGCAGAGAGAGGTGTGACTAATTTCAGAAATCAAACCATGCCTTCTAAGTGTGGCACATGTGGACAGTGAACCCAGAGTGGACATTTCCAGAAGAGAGAAAGAGAGAGAGATTGTGGAGGACAGTCTGTGCTATAGTCAAGCACCTACTCAGATGAATCGGTATTCATTTTGAGTGGAAGCAGATGACGCTCATGCTCCAAACCACTCCAAGTGGACACATTGAACTTTCCCATGAATTTATGGTCAGCAAGTCAGCTTGGCCTGCAGACGTGAAGGCAAGTGAAGTTGTCTCATCAGTTTGTTGTATTGTGGAAAATTTGAGGTTTCTTGGCTGCTCTCCAGGATTCCATTTTTTAACCAGATGGACAAACAAAAGAGAAACCAAATCCTGGGTGTTTTGCAAAAACAGCTACAACCAACAGGACCTTTTACAAGCATCACAGAGAGATATGAGCCCCTGAAAACTTGATTTAAAACTTAACAAAAGCAGACTTAAGTATGATTTATCAAATGTATCAAGCAATAAAAAATAATTAAAAAACAAAACAAAACATAGTTAAAGCCTGCTTACACCGGCAAGTTGTTCATTAAAATTAATCTGCCTGTCTTTGCAAAGTACTTGGTTGTAAGTTTGGTGACACAGGGACAACTCACTGGACTAGAAGGCTTACTGCTGTAGCTGGGCCAACTGCTAACTCATTAGCTGACTAAGCTAGCTTAAGTAAGTCACAATAGCTTTCAGAGATGGTCTCTAATTACTGTCTACTGTTCTGTTCAGTTAACCCTGCCCTTTAAAAATGACATCTGTATGTTACTGAACTACTGGATTGTGTTCAGTCAGTGTTTCTTTTGAGTAACAAAAAAACTACATTAAAGCACCACAAATGCTTTAGAACGAAATGGCTGGGGAGGATGGTGGGCAAACAAAGTGCAGGACCTTGAAACCAGAACTTTGGATGTGTCGGGAATATATCAAAGCAACCAGTCGCCATTGACATAAACAGTCATTTTGCTGAGCAAAACATTGACATTGCTGGTCTACTGCTGCCACAGTTGGTTAGTGTGTAAGATTAAGCAAAGCAAATATTCAAATATACCATACATTTATGCTGATATTGATTTTTTTTTTTTGGTGACTAAAATATGTTTTGCTGTGCACCCCGGTAGATTGGGTGTATCAAACATGCTAACAAAGCAATGCAGTACATAAAAGAAGCACAGCAGAAATGTCAGATGGGTCGGACCAGCGTGTTTAACTATATTTCTACAGACGTTACAGTTGCAGCTGAAAGCCGCAACTGATTTGTCATATCTCAGCAAATGAAATCAGTTGATAGTTGTCTACATGGAAATGAGTGTTGTTGTTAGTGTGATGTCACTGTGATTTTCGTTCTAGCAGCAGGCCCACACAGAATTTGCACCAGCAAAATTCTGACAACATCTCTGCTGATTTTCATTCTGGATCACAGCTGTAAACAAAATCTGCAGGTTCTGTCTAGGACTGAATATAAGTGAAGCATGCAGCACATGGGAGAGCTTTTCCCTGTAGACCTTCTCCATTAATGCCCCTTCTGACTGAAATCTATTCCCTTTAACCCAGACCATGACTTTTCCCCCACTTAACCAAGAAATCTCTTTCTGACAGAAAGCCCTCTAGAGGAACTTACCAAGTTCTTACTAACCTACAATGCTGCAACACAGCTCATAATCTAAAATAGTTTCCTCCATTTTAGACTATCCTGCTCTCCAGCCCCTCAAAGGTCACACTGCCAAGAAAGCCTGGTCAACGATGCACATTTGCTGCTCAAAATTCACCACAATTGAACTTGCTGCATAACATCTGCTTGCTTCATCAGGACTGTGGGTTTGGTTAGATCTGATTTGATTGGGCCCTTAAAATGTATCCAATGTGTGCCTTTTTAGATGTTTCACAAACACTAAATGCTACATTCTAGGCTTAACCCTTTAAGGTCCAGTCTGTATGTTGCATCTTCTATAATACAGTAAATAAAACATAGCACTCCATAAAATCTGATTAATGCATTACTTAGCAAATATATCTATGTCAACACTTCTGTCTTTATATCACTCGTGGAGTATTCATGTAATAGCCATATCCTAAAACATTAAGATGATATGGTGCTTATCTTTCTGTTCTAATTGAATGCAAACTAATACAGCACAGGTTTTTGAAATCTAGTCAGATATGTGATGTAGGAGGAATCTGTAATGTAAGCATGATATTTCTGTCAACTTTTTGTTCTTGAGATGTGTTTGATCAAAGACACGGACAAACTTCAATGACACTCCATGAAGCATGTTGACTTCATAAAATGAAAAGACAATACTGAGGGTGCCAAAATTTGAATTTAATATACCTTCTCAATAGGGCCATATGTTACTCCTGTTATTGCTGTGTGGGTGAGAGGCAGCACGATTCAGCAGCCTCCCACCCACAGTTTCCTTGAAAAATATGAAAAGTACACTATTAACAGCAAGCATAGCAAAATACAGAAAATGAGAGCAATTTATTTTATATGTGCACTGTACCTTATCACTCCGTAAATGAATGTGTTGACAAAGGCATGGAAGTAGCAAAATCATCTTATAGTGATTTTATTAGCAATTTGTACAAGACTTAAAAGATTGTTTTTGTGTGAATTAATTACAACAGGAGAAGCAAGTTAAATTGGTTTTCATACAAAATAACAACTTCAAAACCAGTCAAATACAGAGAAAAACGATGCCACCTACCTTTCTGCTTTGCTTCCTGTAATGTGGCTCTTAATATCTACGCTTCAAAGTGGAAACTTTGTAGAAAAAAACATTGCCTATATTGTTCCTTATAAAGAAACCACTGATCCCAACCCTCCAACTTACAAAAACAATTATTTTCTGATTTCCTTGGTAATTACTGCCATGTCAACCCATTTTCATCGAAACGCTGCCCTGTGTAGAAATGTAGAAAGTTTTAAAACCTGCCTCTGAGATTCAGAATAAAGAACAGCTTGTTACTGTTTAATACAGCACCAGCAGGCCTTACCACTGCATGGGCAGCATGATACAAAAACAGAATACAGGTAATGTTGCAGTAAACTGCATCGTCAGGCATATGTTGGCTATTCCCCAAAAACCCATGTGGATTCCCAGGAGTTCTGGCAGGCTAATCTGCTGCAGGAGAGTTAGCCAGCTGCGGCTAAGCCGTATGTTTTGATGTTATTAAAGGGAATGCCCTGGTTATACTTGACGTACCACAAAGAGATGGTCCAATCCAACAGAATCTTTTAACTGCAACAATAATATGTCCAAGAAAATATGCTGAGTGTGTATTGTGGTAACGTGACTTCTGACATTCATAAGAGTTGAAAATAATTAGAAAACTGGTCAGAATAAATGCACAATAGACTTTAGAGGATGCATAATTGTTTGTCTCATTTTTCTGTAACATAATCCACACATTTAACATTTTAAGCATTATATAATCCCTTAATAAAGTCATTATAACACACTTCTTTGAAATTTTATCCAAATACATGATAAGCTTAGCTTTCCTTTTGCCTCCATCTGTAACTGTTAATATCTAGCACTGTATAACATATCTGTTTCGTTACATACAATAGCATAGCTTTTAGTGGTCTCTAATTTATTGACTGTTTATATGTACAAATTATTCAGAGGCAGATTGCAGGTTTTAGGCCTTAATAAAATATAGACAGGTGAATTATGAAAAAAAACAATCACTTCCTGTACGGTTGTCATGAGAGGGGAAATTAGCTATAGACACCAAAACCGTTTTTTGAACTGGGCTTTAAACATGGTTATTACTGCTGTAAAGTCGGGCATATTAACATGGGGGTCTATGGGGATTTACTCCATTTTGGAGCCAGCCGATGAACTAGAGTGTTTGGCACTTCCGCACTGGCTTCATTTTTCAGCCTCAGAGGCTTCCCCTTGGTTGAGACGTAAAGATGAATCTTAATCTGAGTCTTTATGATTCCTTCAAGAGGTGAAAGTAGACAACCTGCAGGAAAATAACAGAAAAAATTGGAGGCTGGAGGTCTTGAGTTTTGAGACACTATAATGGTATAACAACTCAGATTAGGCCTATCACAATGTGGATTATATATATTATGTTATATATTTATCATACAATATGGACATGACTGTGATCATTTTGCTGATCGTGACAGTGCCAGTTGTGTTGACATGCGTGACTGTTTATATAAGAATGTCATCAACATTTTAGCCAACATGATGCCAGAGTAAATAGGAGGGCTTTCCAGTCGATTTTAAGACTTAGGTGCAGCAATTTTTTTCTCTCTACCCCGCCTACTTGTGTTAGTGTGAAGCAAAATAAAAGAACACTTCAAAGATGACACAGTGTAGCTTATTGGTAGCCTGCAGCTGCTCTATTGGAGTGGAAGAGGCACAGTCTTCATAGTTGTTAGCTTGCCAACCCCTGGCACTGAGCACAAAAGTCCATCATTTGTAGTTTTACCCCCCAACAACTTTATCCTACATTCCGTTAATCTGCCAGCAAACTTCTCAGCTCCAAGTCCTTCTATCCCCGGTAGCCGACTGCAGCACACCGGCTCTATTATGGAGGTAACTACAATGTTCACGGAGATTCACTAAGCTTGTGTATTAGTTGCAAGAGGCATCACTTTGCATTGATTTTGTTGGCCAAATCTGTTTTAAGCTCCAAACTTATGGGCTAAACCTACAACAGTGCTATAATTATACAAATACTTTCTTGTGTATATTCACAGGTCTGAATTACTTTTTTGAAAATATATATTTTTATACTCCAATTCCGATGTCAGAATATTATTACGAATTAAAAGTTAATTGCTCTTAGCAAGAGTGTCTTGCATTATTATGCTATTATCACTATTATAGTAATATTGTTTATCCCAATTTTTTCTGAGACAATAGATCAACCAGCAAAAGTAGCTCTCTTGACAGGCTTATTACTCACAGAACTGGTGATCTAAGGGACATATTGTAATTAACATCTACAACATATTCTTCATCTACAGTATATCCTTCTTCTTTTTTTTTTACCAACCCAACTTGTTAAATTAGTTATTAATGGCCCCTTGATCTCAGCAATCCAATTAATGGGGGGGGTAAATGCTTCCCTATACATACTACATTGCTGACAGATCATAAAGAGCTGTCTCCATAAAAACTAGCTTTATGAATATTCTCCCTTGAGCTGTGTTGCTGCCCACTGCACTTGTCTGAATGCTGACTTAGGCTTGTGTTACACCGTCCAACAGAGGAGAGAATTTTAGAGCTGCTGCATTTGCGGTCAGCAACGTGTCCATCACAAGCTTTCTCTATATATGTAGACACAAAGCCCGAGCAGTGTGTCTGCACAGTCTCCGCTGAGTGTCTCAGAAACATTATTAGGCTTTAGAGAGGTAAATGTCCTCAGCTAGTCTGAGGGCTCTTTGGCCAGCAGCGTCCTGCTGTCACTGTTTGGTATGCAGAGGCTGAGATGCATGTTGTTCGTCTGCTGCTCCCTTGCTGCCTGGAAAGCTCTCCTCTGTCTAACTCTCTCTCTCCAGGCTAATTGACTGTAATGAAATTGCCGGAGACAATCTTGAGAGCAGACTTAATTGATAAAGGGAATCATGGAATTGAAAAAAAAAGAAGAGAAGGTGACAGAATGTGGAGGCTTTTGGAGAGTCCTGATGACATTTCCCTCTATCTCTGTGAAAATAATTGCGTCTGCCTCTGTGCATATAAGATTGGAGGCGTTGAGTGTGGCAGGGGGATAGTGGTGTTGACAGAAGGGGTAGTGATTTTGTATGTGTATCATCTAAAATCTCCTTAAGCAAACAGCAAGATTTCATCCATACAAAAATGACAGCTGTTTAACTTAAAATAGATCTTGTAACCCCACCATCCTAAGATACATTTTCTTTTGTTTAATAATCTCATCTCATTGTCAAGTGATTACCATGCTGTGAAAAACATATTTTCAAGCTCACATGCAGTGAAGGATGAAGTACAAGGACCCCCTGCTGTTACAGAAGAGATATATGCTCTGTTTGTATATGATGTTGTATTAGAAGACATATTCCAATTACCAAATGAGATGTGATTGCAAAGATGGTGGAATGCTAAGACAATGTCTTGTTTCACCAGTCTGGTAGGCACACATAGAGCTGAGACATTTAGATGATTAGTTCAGTGTTTCCCAACCCGGTGTCTGCAGGTCCTACAAGATGATTATAGTGATACAGATAAACTGAAAATACCTAACCTCTGCTACACAAAAATATTATCTTTTAGCTGTGTCCAGCAGCTTTGTAGAGAGCTGAAGTCCCTCCCCTTCTGGTGAACCACCATGGGCCTTGTTTTGGGAAAAAAAAAAATACACAAGGTAGTTATGGGCAAAAGACAAAAAAATTCTAATTTTGTTTGAATTGTGCCATGAATTATACACGTAAGGTTTGTCAATTTTAAAGATAATTTTGCAAGAAAGTCACATTTTTTTGTAAAACTGCTGACATACAAGACTGTGAAAATATGCATTAGAATAGCTTCACAAAAGAGGGAAGAGGCATCATGGCTTTTCCTCTTGCTGAAGCTACGATGCCTGTGTTTTGTAATGTACTTATATGAGCAACATTCATGTCTTGCTCGATATTTCACTAACCAGCTGTCAGTAAAGACCAGGGTCATTTTAAAGTGTATATGACACACTTTGTAAAGTTAGTTTCAACATAAGCGCTCTGAAAAATTCCTGATTGTGCATCTGACATTTAATAATAATAATGGGATAAAACCCATCAGGTAGGATAATTTTACATTTGTGAGTGGAACATGTTGAGTTACCTAGCTAGCAAGCTATTCAGTGTTGGTGACGTATATCGTGCAAGACCAGAGATGTAGCTCATTAAACAGTTTCACACAGAACTAAATGGTGCTATGACAAACATACTTCTTTGTCTTGCAAAATTATTTTTTAAATTGAAGTTTTTAGTGGGAGTGGCCTGTGACAAAAAGGCATATAATTTCCAAATGGCTTTACAAACTTGCACAAATTTTGTTGAAAGACTGGTCATGAGCCAGAGGGAAGCTGACACTGTACAAGTTTATCTTTTCAGCCCTGTTAAAATGATTTAATTGCAACAAACACTTTTTGATTAAACTGCTCACAACGTACAGACACAAAACTGAACCACTGGATTAGGGCAAAGTAATCTCATAGAAAAGTTCATACGCTAACCTACGACAAATGCATGCACAACAGCTAGTTACATATTAACGTTAAGTTACAGAGGTTAGGTTTAGGCAATTAAAGTTACTGTGGTTTGGTTTAGGAAAAGAAACATGGTGAGGATGTACCTTAAAATGACTCAAAGTTCACTCAACGTTAACACAAATCCTAACATGCAACTCCAGGGGAAAGTCCAAGGAAAAAGTCTGGGACTGCATCCTTGTTTACTGCTGTTTACTGCCTTTCCAAATACACCTGATATGTATGAATTTGGGTGCACTGTCAGAAAACATGAAAATTTGTGAGAACAGTCTGATTAGTTGATTGTAAAACAGCCTATTAAATTATTTAAAAATCAGTTGTTTACATGCAGTGTATACAAGTAATTTATGAAGCAAAAATGCCAAACATGTATCTTTAATGTGAGGACTTGCTGCTTATCTTTTCTTTTTTCAATGTTGATTCACAAAGTTGTTCATTTGAAAGGTTAGCCAGTTTCTCAGCTGAACCACCAATGATCATAGTCCCACACAGATCAATTGAGAGGACCATTTAATAGAGAGCATTAACAACGTCACGAGAAAAAGGTCAGGCATCTGCCAGTTGCCTTGACTACTATCACATGACAGGGAACACGTGGATCATTGTGGTGTCTGTGTTCTCCTTATTTACCATGACAAGCTAATTTCCCATAAAGCCAGTATATGCCTTTAACAGGTTCACCGATGGCTGCAACATTCCACATTTCATCTGTGGCTAGCTGTGCTCCTGAATAAGGTCAACACAAAGGGCTAGATGCTGCCAATGTGGTGGCTGCATGAACATCTGTGATGGGGAGCTGCCGCAGTTGGCAGGAGCTGATGCCAGCTGTGTAGACCCATGGATCTGCCTGTCCCACCGGAGCGCCGGGCCACAATGCTGTGCCGCATAGCAGAATTGCAAAGCGAGCTGACTGTCATCTCATCAAAATATCACTTTGCTGCCACACAAGCTGCTCACTGCCAACACCTGGGCTCCTCAGTGCTCAGGGACTAAAGGGAAGAGAAACACAACGGCAACAGCCAATGGCAGCTTTTAGTGGACTTGAGAAAAGTTTGAAATATTGCTCTGTATTGTCTGACAGCACAGCTAAAGTTCAGTTGTTATGTGACACAGAATGAAGCCGTGGGGTGTTGTCAGGGGTTATTAAGGCTGAAAGCACAGACAGATGATGGATTTTGTGCATTCTGACAGGCACTCAAATGTAATTACATATTAGGAAGACTGCTACAGTGTTCCAATTACGCCTTTCTAAATGGGACAATGCTCAGATGCATTTTTTGTTTTGAAGAATAAAAAGGAAAAAAATATGTAATCCAAATCAGAGTGCTGATTATGTAGGGGGCCGAGATAGCCCTTGGTCCTTCAAAAGATGCAAGGAACCATTACCACAGTACTATTAACTCTCCATACATCATGGCCTCACTGAGAGTAAAGTGCGATGGCTCACCTTAAGGGCCATTACACGCTGTAAGTGATTGCCACCCGGAAGTCATTCATTTTCAACAAGAAATAAGCAGGCAGGGGAAGCGCTGCAGGCACTGTGGCAGTCAGAGTAGGGCTCACTCATCAAATAGAAACAGTCACACTGTGGAGTTATTATCAAGGACTTCGCTTGACCGTTGAAAATGACAGCTGTGACTTTTCAGCTGTGTTGGAAAAGTGGAATCTTGCTGTGTGGTTTCCATGAATTATAGCGCTGTCACTGAAATGATGGGAGGGAATTTTCGTAGGTAAGTGGGTCAATGAACAATGTTAAATGTATGTTGTATTGTACTCTGTGCTATTCTGCTCCTCAATAGCCATGGCTTTATTTGTGTGCTTCAGATTGTAGTGTATAATTTACTGTCAATGAGTGTATACTAACTAAATGATCAAAGGCAATGATATGATCCTAAAGATTTTAGTTTAAGTTGATTTAGCAATACCTGTGATTATGACAAGTGTGTGTTAATAAAACAGATCTCAGACTTAGTATTGATGACTGGGGGCAGCAAACACACAGAGTATCCATTCTGTCAGAGATGCAACAGAAGAAGAGGTGTATCTGTGTATAGTTACGCCAGGGCCACACCGCCCGCGGAAGCGCCGCGAATAGCCTCGAAGCGCCGAGAAGTGAAGCCAGTTTCCTTTCAGCGCCCATGTTAACCGATTGTGTCATCCACACCGGCCGCGCCACGCAGCTCCGCCGCCGGCCCTGCAGCGATCATTTCGGCGTCTGGTCTATTTTCTGCGCGAGCCGCGAGCGAATGTGTGAAGCCGGGCAGTTACCCATGATGGAAAAACAACAGCTGGGAGCAGAATCGCTTGTCGACCGGCGCGGAGAAATGCGCGTCGGATGTGAACGGAGGTGCTCTGGCTCGCGCGAGAATTTCGGTGCGCTGCGCTTCGCAGGCAGTGTGGCCCTGGCGTTAGTCTACTGCCACACAAGTATGTCAATTTTGGAAAATTCTGCAAACCTGGGATAACACCCAGTGCAGAAGCTAAGAATTCTCATTTTCTACGTCTGCACATGGCAGCTATGGCATCAATAAGGTCAGAGAAAGATTGTGGCAAATAAACTATGGTCAGTGTTGGGCAGTCCAAGTAGCGATGTGAGTAACCTAACTACATTTCTCAGTAGCATAGTTATGTAATGTCACTACTTTCTAAGTCAAAGAACTGGAAAAGAATAATAAAACTGAGGATAAGTAATGTGACTGACACCAGTGCCACACCAAGGCATGTAGACAAGGGAAGCACCTCCTCATGACATCACGTAGTAATGTAGTTTATTCTGCTTGCTGCTTCGCTATTGGCTTTTCTTGGCAAGACCCCCGCGACTCTGCCTCTGACTGGCTACGTTGCACTTCTTGAAGCATCTCTCAGGTGTCTTGCCCATAAACCATATATATTTATTGATTTTGAAGTGGACACTAGAGAAATAGACACAACAATGGCCAAGAAAAGACACAGAGAGACAGAAAACAGTATTAAGAAGGAAGAGAGGAGTGATAGAGAGACATACTGATGCTACATTTTATGTGCAAGACATGTTCATGTTCTAATGTATCAAAAGAAGAAAAGATTTAATTTAGGTCTGTTATTGTTATTGTTTATATTACTGTCATTTATTTATATGGTTTTATTGGCTAAAAAATATATTTTGGAATTCTGTATTTGAATTACTGACATAGCCAGAGAGCCTACCAAAAGAGGCCAAGACAGAAAAAAGTAAGTTTTAATTTCAGTCTGGTATTTTAAAATAAACAGTTCAACCGAACATTTTTTGCCTGCCTTTTTGTTTGGCTGACAGTTTATCACTGAGATAACACTGATTTGACATTAAGTCAGAAAATGAAAGTAACTTTGCAAGTAACAAGCTACTTTCGCCATCTACATTTCTCTGGGGATAGTTTCAATGTAGTGAAACTTTATTTTGATGTAGAGCAACTGGTAGCTTAGCTCACTACATTTTCCAAGTAGCTCGCCTAACACTGACTATGGTTGGGGTTAGGCAACGGGTTAGGTTAATATTAAGAGCTATGGTAATTCGTTTTTGTTTGTTTTTCAGCCGTAGTTGCAGGTCTGTGGTGGGACCAGAACTCTAGTCACTTGAATGAAAGAAAGACGTGCTACGCACTCATCCATCACTTGTGCTGAATGTTGCTAATTTAAGCAGTGAGGAACAGATTTACCCAATATGATTCTAGGGATACAGGACTGGTTAATAGCACACCCTTACGAACCCTGGCCTGAGGGATTAAATGTGTGACACTGAGAGTCGACAGTGTTGTGCAACACAAATTATTGAATGTTGTCTTCCACATTTAGGCAAGGCAATATATCGATATTATATTGATATCATGATATAAGACTAGATATTGTCTTAGATTTTGGATATTGTAATATTTAAGTGTTGTCTTTTCCCGGTTTCCTAGTCATTACAGTAAATTGATGTAATTCTTTTAATTTACCAGACTGTTGTAGCTGTTCTTATACCTGCCTTTACCCACTGACTCATTATATCCACATTTCAATCAGAGACTTATTTAGACTTAAAAGTAATTAATTATGAAATGCACAATATGAATGGTGAAAAGTTCTTTGGCATTTCGACCCCATTGTGACATGAATATTCAGGGAGTAAAGATGCCATGGTTAGTTTAGGAATACTCCCCCCAATGGAGTCCAGAAACTGGTGGTGGGGTGAAGAGAGGGATGGCTGAAGGATGAGGATGATGGGATGAGGAGCAGGACTGGGCAGTGGATGAGCTGAAGACTGGAGGCGAATGGGATGGAGGACCGTCACGTCTGTTCGTCCTACAAGCACAACTGACAGAGACTGAGAGGAGAACAGTCTTAAAACTTGACAGCAATAATATGATTGGCTTGGATTAATTGGTTGGATTACTTTAGGGTGACGCCTATAATCAGCTGATAGAGAAGAAGCTGGAACTGTTAATGAAATAAGGGCGTAAAGAGAGTCTTCCTGACCGAACATCTAATTGTGTAATTATTATTTTGGGAAGGCACCAATAGCCAACCTGACAGTATCGTCACAGTATTGATATAGAGGTATTTGGTCAAAAATATTGTTATACTTGATTTTCTCCATATTAGTCACCCCTTTCCACATTAGAGGAAAGGAGCGCATGCTTTTGTCTCTGCAATTTGATTCCTACATCCCAAAAGTGGACTCTGCATGACACAGCTTCTGCACAGAGGGATGTTTAGGGAATGCACATACAATGATTGGCAGTTCCTAAAAAAAAACAGCCAGGCATTGGTAGTAACAGAAATGGAGTGTGATGCAGGAAAGGATTATATTTTTAACACAAGGCAGCACAACACTATTATCCTGGTATTACATGGGTTGTCTGTCAGTTTCAGAGTTGATACTAAGATTATGCTGATTGCTTTGACGTCTCGTCCAGGCCTCGCTCCGGGCTATATCTCAGACCTTTTAACCCATCAGGAGCCAGGGCACAGCCTCAGGTCCTCAGGCAGGGCTCTGTTGGCTGTTCATAACTGGAAGAAAACAGGTGATCTGGCGGCCTCAGCTGTGAGGGCCAAGAGGCTTCTGAACAACCTGCCTGAGGTGAGAATTCTTAGTCCTGTATTATTGGTGTTATAAGTTCTCAAAGCCATGTGAACAGACAGGCCTTGTCAGACTTTGACTTGTACATACAACTTGTTCTTTTTTCACATATTGTACATTGCATGTGTTCTGTGATAGTCTGACAGTATATTCGGGATTTTATTTTACGCAGGCCCTTTGAATCATTCCCAGTTTGTCACTTACTTGAGCTTTCCATCAAACGGCACAGTGCAAGCAGTATATTTCCCTCATGAGCAAGCTGAGAATGCAGAAGTGAAACAAATAATTTTCCACAAAAATATGCTACATTGTAAAGGGTGCAAAAAAACGAAGTCATAATGTCTGGGACAAGTGAAAAAAAGTAATCTACGCCCTGCAGATTGACATTCATTATCATGAAAGCAGCTGAGGCTTTTTGTATCTCATAAACAATGTCATGGTGGGTGTGGGACCCTCAATGCATCTTTGCACTATGAGAAGAATTAAGCCTCCCCAGTCTGATGAGGCAGCTCATCAAATGTGGTCCTTAGATTGAGATACAAGACAAAGAAACTCTTCACTTCTTAAATTGAGAAGACTCAAGCATCTGGATTTAAAACGTGGCGTGTGTGCTTGATTATGACATCGAGCAGAGGCACAACAATAGCATCTCTTAATATCTATCCACAGCCGCAGTTACAGCAGTTAGCTGAGTAGCAACATGGGGTAAAACAGTGGGGTTGGAAACTGAAACGATCATCATCTGGTAATGCATGCTACTGCGATCCCAGATGTGACTCTGCTGGGTGGCGAGGAGCAAGTGGGTCAAAGGTAAGGGGGTGTAGCGATAAGATACTGTGGGGAGGAAATGAGATGAGTACAGACACTGGCCTGTTCCACTGGGTACTTTTGGAATAAGGAGGGGAGGAGCGTTCAAGGATGCTAGTTAGAGTGATGGAAATGGCTCTGTGATCCTCCATTATCTGTCTTCCTTTCCTCATAATGTACCTTTCCCTCTGCCCCATCGATTGCGGCTACTGGATGTTGTCATTAAATCAATTCTTCCCAGAGGAGAAATGGTTTGTGTATGAACAGTCCTTGCCCTTACTATCAATGACAGCACCAGCAGCGGCATTGAAATGGATAAGGATGAAACCAGAGACAACTGGAGTGCATAGAGCAGGAAATTTATTTTCTGCTTGCTCGAGCCATTCTATTAGGCATGCATGTTTGTTTCCAAATAGGACCACATGCCACATGCACGTGGACTGCCAAGCACAATATTATCTGACAGTCACTTATTCTTCCCCTTTTCAAGGATGAAAGTAATTTCAGAAACATTGTATCCCCCAACATAAAATCCACTGAGGTAGGGCTTTTTTTGTTTGCAAAACAACAAAGAATAACTTTGAAGTGCCTCAACAATATGACGCCAGAAGGAGATGTGGAATCCTGATGGGCGACACGGTTTCTATAAGCCCTAATAATTTCCTCCTGCCTTTTCACAGTGGCCTAAATGGGCACCGCTCTAGGATCAAAACGTTTTTAACGTATGACACAGATTACGTGTGGCTTCCAGTGAAACGGAGGAATACTTTAACCCTGCCAAGCACCATTACTGCACCAATGCTGTAGCTGCAATCTTATGGTCCTCAAGTCCTAAATGTATTTGCTGTTAGACTCATTTCAAAGGTAAAAATAGCTACAGCCACTACCTCTCTACTTCAAGTACCTTCAGGATTAATCCAAGAACTAATATTCACAATGATGCAGACACTAGCACTCACATTAGAAAGAATACCTATTTGAAAGGAAGATGTCATTCAAGGTGCCACTGCAACATCGGCTCTATGGTTTTCTAACGTCTCGTCATAAAATCCCAATAGGAACATCTCATTGTCTTCCTCCACAATATATCATCAACTTATCCGACATACTGAAAACAGCAGAGTGGGTATGTCAATCTGTACAGAACCAGTGTGAAACTCATGACATCTACAACTGATTTTCGCTGTCTTCCTACTTCACCAAGGAAGAAGTATTTTTTTTTTCTTCTCCTGCACAGGGAAAAAGCAACAAAGAGAGGTATGTGAGGTATAGTAGAGCTCTTCTGCCACCAAGTGGGCAACTACATTCAGGCTCAGTTTTAAAAATGTACATTCACACACACATACCTTTGATACACACACATAGAAAAATCTAATTTGGCAGGATCATTGTGCAAAGTCACCCTTTTCAAGTCTTAATATGGCCAGCAGTAAGAAATACCTGAAGCACCCTGGTAAGGTGCATCGGGGCAGACACAAAGCCTTACACAAGAGGCAGCCAGATTAGCCAGGCTTTTGTTTTGCCATGAAAACTTAAAGTTTCACTGACTGTGTCCAATTTGCCCACTCTGACACCCCCCTTTGCTTTTAATTAGCGCGTCTCAGGGGGACCCTTATCAGTAATGGACTATGCTCTTAATGAGGCTGTTATTAAGTCGTTTTCCTCAGGGCTGATAGACTCGCAGCCACCTATGGCATGTAGGCTGATAATACTGAACCTCAGTTAATTCCAATTCCCTTTCTCTGCCTAAAGGTGCACTCAGAGGTTTTTAATCCCCCGGCCAAACACCACACGCAAGATAGTCATGCTGTCAGAAGAATAGGGGGATGTGGGGGGGAAATCCTGATGAAGATTAGGTGAGGAAGAGCAGCGGGTTTGCCCCCCTCCCTCTCTCTGCTCCTTTGCAGAGTGAGGTCTTGTTCTAATAAGTGAAGAAGAGGATGCACAGGATGGCTCCCTTGGCCTTTCAGGGACCTGGCTGGCTGGCTCTTGGGGTGGTATGATCTGCTCTAATGAATGAGACTTGAAGTGAATGGGTGCTTTCAGGGATAGGGGAGAGGCAATCTAGGGTGGGAGGGTTCTGCCTCAGGGCTGACGTGGTAGCGAGGCCATTTGGTAGATCATGCTCAGAATTTGAGATTTAGAGAGTGGATCTCTGTGCTGAGACAGCCTGACTTTTAATCACTTTTTTTCTTTTGTGTCACTAAACTGTCTCTGTGTGACAACATTTTTACTTTATCAAGGTTATGAACTCAGTCAGAAACCATTATGGTTGCCCCATCTCACACAGGCTCCGCCCTCTTTTGGACCTTCAAACACAAGCATGCATTCACTGACTGAAATTTGAATAAATGTTACCAGCCAATCAGAACGTGCCTACCCCGAATACATGTGGAGCCCATAGTATAGATGACGGCATCCACCGACCCATTTACTCATCAGTAAAGGCAATGGCCCCTATGAAAAGAGTTAGGTGTATGTCAGCTGTGTTGCACTTGACTCCCCTCTTGGCATGTTACACCTACATGTTTCTGTGCTCCTTGATGACCCAGGAAATGTGCTGTGCAGGGTGTCAATTGTTTGTCTTTTGACCCCTGCGAGGTTAAAGCTCCAGTAGGCAACATTGTTTTGGTATAATTGAGTAAAAATGTTATAATATCCTTTAAGCATAATGTAAATCAAGTGGTCTGAGACAAACAATAGGTTTCTGCACCTCACCATGGCTCTGTGTTCAGCCTCAAAAGAATCAGTATTGTGCCGATGTGCATCAACCAATCAAAGGTCAGCTCAGATCACTGCGTTCCTATTGGCTGTTCTACTGCATATGCGCATTCCCGTGCCGCCGGCAGAAGGAGAGAGCAAGCGGCAATGGCGAACAGTGCACCAGGTAAAATAGCTATTCCAGCATTTAGCAACACGGCTAAACAACCCAAAAAAAGGAAGACAGAACTTGGTTCCCCAGAGCCCTGGAGGGAGGGGAAGGGTGAGGTGGGGCCGGGCCCGGCCGGAGGGCGCGAGGGTTGACTGTGGGAGCGGAGCCAAGGGCTCTCCGCGGAAAGGGAGAGCCGAGCCTTGGGGGTATGTGCGGGGCGGGCTGCTGCGCGGTGAGGGAGAGCAGAGGCTCGGGAGTATGTGCGGGGTCGCAAGGGAGGGATGGGGAGGGCTGCTGCGCGGTGAGGGAGAGCCGAGGCTCCCAGAGAGGGAGAAATAGAACCAAGTAGGATAAAATACTTGCATGCATGTCTGGTAGGAGGGGCTCAGGGCGGAGATGAACGAAACCTAACTCAGATGAGACTCAAAAATCAACCGTTTTCAGGCTTTCTACCTACTGCAGCTTTAAGTCATGACTCCACCTATTTTGGTTGCATACCACCTGGGTTGGTTAGCTGCAGCGAAATAACATTTAGCCAATCAGGATCAATGAGGCTCGGTCAATGAGTGTTTATTCATCTGGCTCCAACCACTGTACACAAATAGTCCAAAGAAAGATAGACCAAAGGTTAAGGTATCGTTACTCTAGTTCTGCTGGCACAGGCAGAGCCCTCTACGTAGGGCCCTGTTGCTCCCATGAAGAGGGTGTAGAATAACAGATGCCATTATATGCCTCCTATATAAACTGTGGGCTTACAATATTGTCAGCTTTGTTCCTTCCATTGTCTCCTCTTTGATTTGAAGGGTAGTAGATGGATATACATAAAACCCAAAATACCAATATAGGATATGTCTGTGTATACAGCTTACCATGTTTAGGATGCAAATACGTGACTTAAGTCAACATGATCCCTTTAAAATTTGCCCTCACAAGTGGAGCTGCCTTTCGATTATTATATTAACCTTCAAATGCTTTGAATGCTGGTTCACTGATAACACTGATGTCAAGCAGGACAAGAACAAGCTTTGAAAATTTGAGGATAATAATGAGTAAAATTGAACAATACCTGCAGTATACTTCATCTGATGCTTGTCTGACCTTTGAATAGAGAAAGATAAAACTGGAATGCATTGCTGTAATCTCTACTTCTTTGGCAATCACATCCAAAATAATTAGCAAACTATTAGCAGTATTTCCTGAGCTTTATTGGGGTCAATAGATGGAGAAAGAAACAAACAAACAAATGCAGTCAGCTTAATATGATTCATAAAGCAGTAAATCCAGTAAATATATCTCACATGGGTATGTTTCCTTTTACTAATTCATAAGTGTTTGTATAATTAAGTGATTTACTTACAGTCTCTACATGCTGATGTCATGTTATTCTGAAGAAAGTCCGTCATAGCACACCTTGCCAATTTACTTGACTGGTTCAAAACTTAATACAGCATTCATTTAAAAAAAAATGCATTTGGTTCAATGCAAATTGTGAGGGTGCCTCTAAAAAGATTTGCAGGCCAAAATCAGAAACCAGCATGAAAGTGAGGGAAAAGAGCTCACAACAATATTACAATGAGGTTGGAATTTAGCTATGCTAAATAGAAACATAGTAGTAAATGATGTTAATATTCGATTCTTGGAAAATATGGAAAAGCATATACCAGGAGCACACTATTATTTTGGAGTAAAGCATGCAAACATCTTTCAAGGCCAACATTGTGCTGGAAGCTAACAAACTACAGCTTTCACACCAACTACTAGCGCAGTCCATCAAATCAATGAGCCAATGATTTGAAAAATAAAGCAACTATGATTAAGGGGTTTCTGTAGCTGGGTCTAATAAATCATTATTTACAATGTTTAGTTTATTTGCTTAAAAATTGTCTCTGCACAGAAAATTAAAAATTGAAAGAAAAAGAAAAACTAAACTGAAAACTTCTTAAAAGAACCAAAGCTTTCTGTCAGCACATACAGGTGTAGGCAGAAACTAATTCACTGACCACAAATGATCAATGATGTCATGCAATTATGACATAGACATAGTCTTTTTCTTCAAAGGCTGGATTCAGTTGCCGCCCAATCTGCACTATTGATTCTTGTTACTTAAACAATGGGTTAAACTGATATGACATGTAAACCCCTTTTTGTCTGGCAAGCTACAATTTCAAAACTGCAACCCATGCAGGAATGCACAGACAATACAGTGTTCTGTGGGACGGATACTGCAGCTCAACTTACTCTTGGAGATGACTGTTATATTTCTACAGCACAGGGTTTGACAATTTCTCAGGCTGTTGAAGACCAGTAGAGATATTTTGGTTTTAATCTCCAGAAGCTCCTCCTTTGTGCCAGTGTTTATCATCTTGAATTGCGTGCATTTTCATGACAGAAAGTACAGATTTCCTCCAGCATTGTCTTCTTGTTAAGGTGGAACAGCTTCTAAAACAGCATTGAGAGCATTATGAAGCTTACTGAACTGTGCACATTACTCCTTCACATTGACAGTAAACACATCATCTGGCTTCTTCCCCATCCACAAATAGCCTGGCAATCCATTTTTGATTATGATGCTACAGCACTGGCCAAGCTCAGCGCAGCCTGCCTGACGCCTGCGTGTGCTTCCTGGATACACGTCTAATCAAGTTTAATTATGCTTGTATAGTAGCTGTGTGTGAATACAATGCATTTGGACTTTGTTGTTCAAGGGTGAGGCTGGCATTGATATCTATCTGATTTCAGACCCCCCAGATTCAGATTTTAACCTTGTTAACATGTCCATATGGTATCTATATGCTATAAGACATATGAGTGAAATGAACAGTCATAGGGCTATGATGGCTTCTCAGATAAATCTGTGTAACAAACCATCCAGTCTGTGAGGTTAAACAACAATTACCTGAGGCTCAATATCGGCAAGACCAAAAAGCTGGTTGCAGACTACCAGAGAAAGGACCCCCGTCATGGGTTATCATCCAGGAAGAGGAAGTAGGGCGGTTGGATACAGCATCATGGCATCCAAATCAATAAAAAAAAACTGGACTTGACTGATGCCACCCTCATGTTTTTCCCAAGGAGACTGAGATCTTTCACTGTGTGCAACAGACTCCTGAAGACCTTTTACAAGTCTAAACCCAGTGTCCAGCGGTAGCACCAAGGCTGATGAGGCCAGCAGACTTAACAAGGTGATAAGGAAGGCCAGCTTGTTGGTCAAGCTGTAACTGGACAGTCTGGAGGAAGTGATGGAGAGGAGGACAAAGGATAAGATCATAGGCATCCTGGATAACCCCTCCTACTCTTTCCACAATGAGCTGTGGCAGATGGGCAGCTCTTTCAGCCACTGGTTAATCCAGCCCAGATGGAGAACAGAGAGCTTAAGGCGCCCCTTTGTGCCCACTGCCAGCAAACTGTACAACAGCAGTGGAGACCACAGACTATGCCAATCACTCTGTCCAGACAGCCCAAAGTGTAGGACATTATTCATTTTGATTGCAGCAGGGGCCTCTTTCTATTTCTTGAGGGGCTTTGTTATTTCACAAAACATTTTTTTGGCTACAGTTTGCAGCTGTGGATGGTTGTCGGTGTAAACTTTAACAGCCACAAAGTGCTTGATAATTATGTGCTGACTGCCATACAAACACACACGCCATAACCATTATCTGTAACAATCAGGGAGCAGCTGAAGATAGAGAAATCCTAAGAGTTTTCTATATTCAAAGCATTTCTTGTCTAGTCTGCTCAGCTTTAATTGTCAGTGTCTCTGACAATGTAATCAGCCACTTGAGTTAAACAAATTGTGTATTGGGCCAGTCCATACTGAACTCTTTCTGAATTGGCTGTGCATGCAGCTGCATAGCAGCTTTTATGTTCGCAGAGGAGGAGGACATAGGCATTATAAACAGAGGCTTTGAGCTCAAGACAGACAAGAGAAAATTCCATTACGGTGAGTTAACAGGCCGATGGATGAAACTGAAGATGGATCCACAGGGTCTGATGCTGAAACTGGGACTAAGTGCTATGCTGGCAGAGGATGGATAAACCGAGTGCTCCACCTCAATTAATGTGGATATGATATCTGTCTTCTTCTCATTTGGAAAAAATAGCACACTAAAACAATTTGATTACTTCATTCTTTTTCTTTTTCTTTTTTGGAGGGGGTGGGGGTGGCTTAATCACATGGTGTCGGCTGGGTGATTAGAATTTAAATTAGATGTTTGAATTAGAACAAACGTATCACTTTTGAAATGCCACAACACTGACAATGAGACAAAGAAAGCCTGGCATAAAAGGTTTTCTTTTTTTTCCCCTCTCTGTCGCTGTTCTGCCAATCATTAAATATGAAAAAGTTTTCTAGATCCCAAAGAGACAGACAGAAAGAGAGACGGAGAGAGAGAAATAATCTGGCTGACACTATAAAGCTTTGATGATGCGTTAGCTGGTCCCAGGCCTGATGGATGCTAATAGTCTCTACGTCATTGAACTTCACTAACTGGTAGTTTCTTTCCGTTAAAAAGTAGCAGAAAGTTTGTGAGAACTTAAGAGTTTTGCATCTATTCACCAAGATGGGAGTCTTAACTGTTACAAACTTTCTAATGCCTCCTACAGTTTCAGACCGCCATACATCTTCATAACCATACGCTGCTCGTTCAAGCTTTGGCTCCTCACTTGAACAGGCAGTTAATTTAGCGAGTGGAGAGCAATGTGAGTACATCTTGTATTCAGCTTATCACACTCACACTGGAGCAAATATTCATCAGAACGGGTCATATCGTTCATTCTCTGTCTTTCAGTTTAGAATGTGGAAACTCAAAAGAAAAACTCTCCACTTATTTCCAAATCATTTACATACAGACTTCTGGAATTAACTGACCATCTTTGTACTGGAAGTAGAAAGTAAGTAGTTAAGACTGCTGAAAACAGCAATGATTATGGGAAACTAAAACTGGTATTTGACACTGTTCTATAGTATATCTTTACATATACAATGCTGCTTCTGAAACATCCCTAAAATCAAACAGATAATTACAACGAGTACTTGAGTGCTTGATTATTGTTTTTTTCAACCTGGTCTTACTCCAAAGTACCCAAATACTGGTGCTTGAGCTGTGAATTATGGTGTCAGACACCAACGAAAAAAGCTGTCCTTTCATGTCAGTATACGCGGTCGGTTGCCATTATTGTTTAACGGTGCCTGGCGATGTCAGGAAGACATGTGGCGAGACAACAACGTACTTAAGGGGGCGGTATTCTGAGTAGGACAGGTGGGAGGGGTGGTGGATGGGTCCGACAACCACTGACTTTTTACCTGCGAGACCGGTGTTCACTTTATGATTGAAAGCCAAACCCTGTTCTTTTTTCATAAATCCAACTAGGTGCGTCCGTTGCCTAAAACCAACCACGTCTGTGTTGGCTACATGTCACCACATGCATTTGATGTTCAGAGAAAAACTTGTATCGATGTAGTGTACTTATTTTGAAAGAGACTGTATGCAAACTGTACATTTCCTGTGAAAACAACAGTTAATTTTAAAAATAGACAATGCATGTAACAGGCTGAATTTGACACGGCATCCTAGAATGTCATCAGCCAACGCACGCAGGGTACCGCAAGGTATGATGTGCAAACATCATGTCTCCATGTGGAAAGTCCATGACCAAATATTAATACGTGAGATAGATCATTTTTGTTGGTAGTTTTGCCTTGTAATTGGGCAGCACCACAAGCTTCTTAACCCAAGGCAAGTACAGCAGCAGCATGCACCTCGGAGGGTCTATGGTTTCAGAGGCTGCAGGAGCCATGATTTCTTTGTCTTTCGTATGCTTGCTCACCGTGGATAAAGAAACCTTAAGAAAATGCATGCTTCAGAGGCTGATTTCAAGTTTGATTCAAGTTTAATTTTGCTCATAGATAAATAGCCACTACTATCATTTAAAGTATGCATTAGAACTTAATTGTTTTACCTTTTACATTTGTCCTGTCTTATTTTCAACTCAAGGGCATTTTGCATTACACTAACCTGTATAAAAGGTGCACTTAATATTTGATTGATGATGACTTACAAAAACTGAACTTTCAAAAACAACTTTAAGAGTTTTACAGATATTAAGTAGATATTAAGTAGAGATAATAACCCTCTTTACAGTGATCGTGGAATGAGGGGACAGAATTGTCTTGCCTTTACAGCAGCAGCAGGGATTGTAACAACACCGAATCAACCTCTGTAATAAAAGGTCAGTTGCCATAACAAGACCATTGATGTGACGTGTTTGACGTTCTGACGATGTGTCATGTAGCTGTAGCTAGAAGCAGTAAGCAGCTAACTTAAAGAGGACCTATCATACTCATTTTCGAGCCTTTGTATTTGATTTCTGGACTCCTATAGAGCAGCGACACACGATTACCTGCACACAAAGCTTTGTAGATCTTCAGGACGCTGTGCCTCTCGCTGCACTGCTTCCTTGTATTTCCTGCATCCCCAGAAAAGGGTCTGTGTAATTTACTCCACCCCCCGGCCCTCGCCTCCCGCCGAGCCCACTCCGCTGTGATTGGTCACACTCCCGAAGAGGACTTCCGAAGGGCTGCCGAGCGCTGCTGGCATGCCTGGGCATGCCCATATAAGTAAGTCCGGCACGCATTAACGTCACACGGACTACACTGTTTAAAAAAAAAGGCTGTAAAACACAGCGTGCAGAGCCATCCAAAACAGCTTGCAGGGCTCACTTCCAAATGCACGAACCTCATTATTTGATGCGCTGGCATCGTTTAACACGAGTATGCAACATTGTAACAACATTTATAGGTCAGAAAAGAGGAAAATCATAATAGTTCTCCTTTAAAGAAGAACAGCAACAGAAAATGTGCACAAATTGGGAAGACAATGAGGTTTGGGAGCTTCTAACCCTCCGAGCGGAGGTGGAGAACAACCACTATATAATAAAGACAATAATAAAGACAATAAAGATAGTTTTTGCCATTTTGTGATGTTATGCCATTGTTATTGTGTAGAAAGCAATGCCAAGCATGTATGCTATATGTTATTCTAGAAGCCATCGCTGTTGTGTAACACAGCATGCCTGTCAAGCCTCTTTTGCTTAGAGAGCACTGGTATGTCATTGAAAAAAAATCACACACTGAGGCAGCATTATGACTGCATTGTGTGATTTTCTATAAAGAAAAAAGTGAAGGCAGCATAAAGGGGTCTTCATTGTGGCCCTATTATGAAAACACTGTGTAAAAAGGGCTAGTGAGATACTATGTATGTATGTATATATATATAATTTGGATGTATAAGTCCTTTGTAGAGTGATGCGCTTTCCACTGTAAGCTCAGGAATTCAAAGCAACACTGTAATCAAGTCCTGATGCTAGCTGCCTGCAGGCCGGGCTTAACTGTTGAGTAATCATTCAAATTGCTGGGGAGACTGGAGCAGTCATCACTGCAAACCTTGATATCAACAAAATCAACACAGCAAATGATGCCACAGCACGTTTAGCTAATGCTACATTCATTCTGAGACGGACAGAGCTCACATCAGGCTGATTTTTCTCCATCCACACAAAAGCCTGCAAACATATGATTCACAATTCTGTCAGCGAGCATGAATGAAATGATACGGTATTGATCAACCCTGATTAATGGAATATGCAAACCGAACCGACACTGAAATAACAACCATTTTTCCTCCTTCATTCCCAGACAGTTCTGTTTGTGTTCATGTGATGAAGATAAATAGCATTGCCTTTGCCGGGCAGAGACAGGAGATGGGGCTGGTGCTCTACAAGAAATATCCTCAGGTTTTTCAGGCCTGTTTCTGCTTTTCTGCAGAGTTTGCAATAGTATGTAATTGTGTTTTTTGGCCATAGCATTCAATCAAAGCCTATCAGAGTCTCTGACAGGCAATAACAGTCTGCAGACTATAACCAACGGTCAAATTCAGGCTTGCTTTTGTAAAGAAGGCATGCCTGGATCTTCCTATCGTATGATAACTAGACTTAGAGAAGCAGCATTTTTTCAGCAGTGTCAGATAACTGCAGGAGACCGGATAGTGCATCTTCCCTGTATGTACATAATGAATAAAAGAATGGGTGCATGCACTCTTACGCTTTCACTCCCAACATCTTTTTGTTGGGTGAGGGAAGACAAACAGCATTTATTAACATAAAATTTGGCTTACAAAACTGTTCCCTGGGGGAAGTGGAGAGTAAATATCCCAATGAGCAGACACTTTGAAGTTTTGAATATGTGGAGATGAGCAGCGGGGGGGGGGGGGGCTGTGGGTTGAATTGTAAATACATGTGTTTTTTAAACAGTGGGCATCAGCTGTGAGCCCAGTATGGGTATGAAACATACTGTGAGAAGAACATTTTGTAAAATGATACTTTATATTAAACACACATACCTGTCTTCAGGTGGTTTATACTCATATGTTACTTGTGCCACTCAAAGTGTCTTAATCACTTCCAGAAATCAACTGGGGCATTTCCAAATCAAGTTTCTTGTCTTGGAATAAAGCGTTGGATTTTAAGTACTTATGGATAACTTCAAGTCAAGTCTCATGTAAGTCATGTAGTCCAATGCTGTGTCTCAAATCGGACACTTATGATTGCCATGTTGTCTATGGAGCCGAAGGACGGGACCACATCACAGTTCAAACTTGTGAAAATTGAGCATCAAAGCATTGTGCAAATATAAATGGGAGCAGTAGCGGGTCATGGTGAAATTAGGTGGGAGGGCTAACGCATTAGGCCTATGGCCTATACTGATCAATAGTTCAGCTGCAGTAACATCACACCCAGATACAGTACCAGGTTACAGCACAATGCACTACAACAAAACTAGAGAATTAGGCTAACTACAAAAATGTTCTGATGCCGAAGCTCTCTCTCTCTCTCTCTCTCTGTCTCTCTCTCTCTCTGTCTCTCTCTCTCTCGCTCACACACACACACACTGACTATTTTCCGCTGTACACACAGACAAGGAAAGGTAAAGAAAGGAAAGGAGTAATGCTCCTTTAATAAGAGGTTAGGGCTTGGGCCTGGGGCTGGGCGGTATGGCCTACAGGGATGCGGTGACGGTATGATATCCGGTATCATCTTCTCTCTCTTTTTTTTTTTTACACCTTAAATAAAACAATTTTAAAAGCCATACAAGTCTAGGATGGAAACTATTTATGTCAGAAGTAAAACGGTTGCTAATCCATCTATTAATGTGTATAAAACATTATATAGTATGTAAAAACGTTAGAGGGGAAACAGAGGGCCGGCTGCTACCGGGCCCCCCTTCTCCCGCGGGCCTGGGTTTGGGGCGGTCGGCCAGGCCACCTCCATCACGTAGCGAGGGAGGTGTATGAGGCAGGCAGGCAGGCAGGCAGGCAGGCAGGCAGGCAGGCAGGCCGGCCGCCGGGCCCCGTTCTGCTGCCGTAGCCGGAGTACTGGGGATGCCCCTGTGTAATTACACACTGAACCCTGGAGTCCATTTATATTTAATATTTATATATTTAAGTTGAATTGAGGACAAGCAGACACGTTAAGTGTTTACAATATTACATATACAAGTTAAAAATCTTGTAGTCAGTTACAAATGTCACATGTGTTACAAGTGAGCTGCCGGATGCACCCATGCTTTGGTGTTCCTTACAGACCACAACTAACTTGCATTAAATGTGAAAACTGTGCTAAACAATGGAAAACAGACATGCATGCAGAGTCATGTCATTTTTAGCTCCACAATATACAAACACAAATTCATTTTCAAAAAATACCCCTTAATTTTTCATTTAGTTTGTGCTAAACTGGTTTCCTGCTGCCATTTCCTGCAGAGTGGACAAATTCTATAGATTTTTCTCAGGGATGTTTACCACTGTAATGGCCACATGCCTACATGATGACATCATGATCACATTTGCATAGCAAGAGAAAGCGTTCATGTTACAACTCTATGGCGTTACATTTAAAGCCCTGTTTCCACCAAGCAGTCCAGTCCGGTACGGTTCAGTTCAGTTCAGTTCTGTACGCATTTTTCCGTTTTAATGGTGAAAAATTGTGGATGGTACCAACAGAACTGTTCCTTACCATCCCCATTTTTGGTCACCCCTCTGTTGGGGTACCTAGCACACAGATTTGGTAGCGGTGGAGCTAGAAACACTGCAGTCAATTGATTGATCAACAGAGGATGGTCACTCTTGCTCAGGGCTTATTTGTTGCTGGTTTTGAAGCTTATACATTAGTAAACTATAAAATATATAACCATACACATATATATATATATATATATATATATATGGTTTAAATCTTTGAATTAAATCTCTTCCACTGTAGTATTTTTAATTAAAATTGCAATATTTTTATTTCACCTCTCAACTATTTCTGAACTATTTTTATATCTTGTATCTATGCAACTCATAGCTAAGCCACTGTGTTAACAATGTGTCTATTGAGGTGAACTCCAACTGGCAGAGTCTGGCAAAAGTAATCCAAGCATTCACTGCATATCACCTCCAATCCAACTTCATCCCCTCTGGCCCGGCAACGAGTCGACAACCCAAACTTCCCTTTTTTCTTCTTTAATGGTTTCGAGTTATTGGAATGGATATAAATGTTTTTGCCGCACCATTGAGCAGGGTGAAAAGCGGTGATGGAAATGGTTTTGAAAAAAAAAAGAAAAGGAAAAGCGTTCCTCTTGATGCCTCCGGCAAAACTAGCTCTGCTCTCTCTACTATCTTTTATCACCTGCATGCCGGTCAGTCAGAACAGCTCTTTGAGGGCATGTATATCTTTATACATGGACTTGTATCAACATGACTGAAAAGAACCTTATGCACCTTGGCGTGCACTGCGGGACTGACCTCTTTACCATTCCTACAAATGTGGCCAATGGAAAACTTCACACCTGGTGGCTATGCAAGCTCTGGTGAGTGTAAATTACTGCAGTGGATATGGCCTTTCTACTACAGCATTTGTATAACAAATTTGCAGGCCTGTTCCTTTATTTCCCTGTCAGTGAATCAGCCCACTGGGAGCTGGGGAATGTTTCCATGTGGGAAGTCGACATGGCAAAGATTACAACTCAATCCAGCAGAATAGAAATGTACATTTTCCATACACAAACAATACAGCGCACAACAGGGAGGTTAAGGCACTTTAGTTCACAAGTCGAAGCGATTATTCTCAGTTCCCTCAGGCCTGCTTCTCTTGAGTGAGCCTCTGCTACACCAAATGGTGTCGGCTGTATGTCCTCTCCTGCATCTTTCAAACATCATCACCATTGATTATTTCAGAAAGACGGAGGGAAGATGCACACCTTTTCTTTAGTAATACAGGGTTGCCAGCACTAATGCATCTGGCTTTTCGCGCTTTTAACCTCTGACTTACACTCTCATGTCTCCAAAGCAGACGATGATAAACTGAAGAGGATGATGGATTTTTAAAAGTAGACAGCCAATTATGATTGATCCAGTGAAAAGGGGAATAAACTTGGATTAGGGAAGAGTATTACCTGGCAAGTAGGCAAAGGCCGTCAAGACTACCTTCTGGACCTGATACATATACAGTAAATGAATAATAAGTGTGTGCTCTGCATTCACTGCTCAGCAAAAATATGATGTTCCAGTCTTATCGAGGGTCTACTGCTGGAGGTATAAATAAGTCTTGCTTTGGATTTACAGGACTACACAGTGCTGAGTCTTTTGAAATTACATGAAATGCCACCATGCTTATAAACCATCTTCACCAAAACTTAATATCTTTTTTCTTTTGGTTCAATTGCTGAGAACACTGAAATGGATTTATGTGTTTGTGATCACTGTTGCATTGCTTTTACACGCCTTTCCCCACTCTGCCGCAT
Source organism: Epinephelus moara (assembly GCF_006386435.1). NCBI lineage: Eukaryota > Metazoa > Chordata > Actinopteri > Perciformes > Serranidae > Epinephelus > Epinephelus moara. The sequence goes on along the minus strand of NC_065508.1, from coordinate 35,730,800 downwards.
TTCTGCCCATATTCACACACAGCTTTGGAGCGTACTGTTGCCTTCAATTCATCTCCTGCTGATCTCGCAGCTTATCAACACACTCAAGATTTGCTGCATAATTTCAAGAGGCACATTGCTGCCTTCCACAGACTTGTGCAAGCAGGATCGAAGGCCACGCTCTGGCTCAGTGACCAGATTTGTGCTGTGTCGAGTGAATGCGGCGAGGCTGAATGTAATTGCAAGACATATTATCAATATGTTTTTTTAAATGAAATCACACACTACTTGAGAGGTGAGAATGTGATGCAAAAACAAACAATTCTTCCACTATGAATCTTTGCACAGTAAGAATCTATGGTTTCATTAAATATGTCACATGTGCCATATTGTATGTTTGTAACTGATTTTTTTTTTGTCTTTTTTTTCCTCTGATACATTAAATGATAAGACCACTCCAGCAACAACACAAAGATACTTGCTGTGGCCCATTTGCAGGTGGCAGAATCACTGCCAGACAGAGAGACAAACAGATACAAACAGTTTCCTGAGGGACAAAGACTGCACTTGAAAAGAAGTATTGATTGATTAGACAAGTGCAAAACAACAGCATCCCTTCAGAGATATACATACATTTTACAGCTGAGTGCTGGAGGAATATAACTGAGTGGGCCACATTAACTGAAGTACTGTACTTACACAAAGTGCAGGTTTTTGAGGTACATTATATTGTAGTTAAGTGCTACCATATTATGCTACTTTATAATTCTATACTAGGTAAATATTATACATTTTACTTCGCTGCATTATCTGACAGCTCTAATTATTTTGCAAATGAAGTTTTTACACACTACAGAAATAGGTTTGTCTTCAAAGAACACACGTTAAAATACGAATGCTGTTATCTGTTACACATGCCCATGAGAAGGCAAACCCATCATCAATGCTTCTTTTCTTTGTGAAATCTATAACAAAATGATATGTTTATTTTACATAAGCTATGCATTTAATGAATAATTTCTTATCTTATTTGGTATTTTTGGCATGTGATGATACTATAAAATACACGGTAGCTCTTTTGGTGCAAAATTTGGCACTAGGGCCCGTCATAATAGTTTGCAATAGGGCTCATCCAAACTACTGTACACCACTGACTGAAATGCCAGTAGAAAAATCATTTCGAAAAATGTTTCTCTTTTTCAGTCATAAAGGCAGTAAACCCTTACCCTCATCAGGCACCCAGACCGTTAGCAGTTCCTACTACCATGCAGTAGCCTCTGGTGCTAAAAAATGAAGCCCACACAGAAGTGCAAAAAACTGCATTTCCTTAAATGGCTGCTTGGGGCTGGCTGCAGAAGCCAGCCAATCCTTGTCGACCCCCACGTTCAAATGCCCAACCCCTTGATCCTCCAGCATCTTGCTCAAATATGGTCACTTCTGGCACCAGAAAACCAAGATGGCCATGGCCGAAATGCAGAATTTAAGGCCTCGAAGCAGGAGTCAACAAACCAATGGATGACATCACAGTAGCTACATCCATTGTTTATGCAGTCAATGCTGCAACCACGGCAAACTGCTGGATGTCCCACAGCTGATAGCTGGATCTTCTAATCTCCCAGTAAGAGAAGTAATTTTGTCTGGAGGAAGAAACTTCCTTCTCATGCAGGAAATTACCAAATTTAGTTATCAAAGGCTGGAGTGAGAAATACATTGAGACTTGGTAACTGGCAGCGCTGACTGAACGAACCTGACTCTGGTAGATACAGCAGGTAAATGTAAGCACCCAATTAGTGCCTTAAGCAAATCTGTAAATGTTTGTTAACACTATGTATATAACAAATGCATTTGTGTTCCAATCTCCCAGATGACATGTGCTATTTAACAGCAGTGAAAAAAACAGTGACATGTGGGCTAAATTTAAATAGGCCACAGGGAAATTACAGGTTGCACTTCTGCTGTGCGAAAAGTCAACTTTTCTCTCCCAATTGCCAAACAAAAGCTCTCTCCAACGATAAACTGTTGGCAACACTAAAGGCCATGCTCATATTTGTATTTGCTCACTGACAGGATGATGTATGTGTCATTAAGACACAACTACACAATTAAACTGTGTCAAATTAGAGAGACAATAACAATGGGAGGCACGTGGGAGCAAGAGACTCATGCTGGTCCATTAACCCTCCCTCCTCTATTCTCCCGCTCCCAGCCACTTACCTAAGCTGTTGCTAAGCTACAAGAGCAGGGGAGATTCTCTGTGGCAGAGGCGGTAAAGAGCATTGTTCTGTAAAGTCTCGACTGATCTGTCAGGGAATGTGAAATACGTATACTGTAAATGCACAGTGTGTCTTAATGCAGAGTTAAATATAGAACTACAGAACTACTTTTTGAAACAGAAGTGGGAGACAAAGAATTCTCAGAGGCAAAAATGTAAAAGGAACCGGACCTGTGAGGGATTGCAGGGACATTTTCATCAAGCTACAGCAGAATATACTGTTCATGTGCTCTCTGTAGTTCTACATGACTCACAACACTTCGTTCGTATAGCTTTCAAAACTGACTCTTTGCAAGGTAGTACTAGTTACTGTGCTGACCTCTGCCGAAGGGGATTCAATCAAGCTCAGAGTCAAGTGCAAGACTCTGATGAATTGGAGGATTATACAATGTAAATTACATTACCTCTTGATCCCTTACAGGGGGCAACAGCCTCCTCAAAATAATAGAATGTTGATTAAAGAGCCAAAGCATGATTTCATTTAACATAAGTCTACAATGCAAACAGGTCTGACCAGGAATCCATGTTTCAGGAGCTAACAATTTGCTAACAAATAGCTAGTTTTTTTTAAAGGGTTCCTTTCCACCCTAACTTGTAATGATTTGATAACGGACATGTCTCCATCAGTCATTATAAAGGAGGTCAACATCCCCTGAAAATTGTGTCCTCCAGTGGTTTATCTTCTCATTATGCTGCAGTGATTTACAAGTGCAGTCCTGTTGGGTGTGGTTCCAGGTCCAAAACAACATACTTTCCACCCAACCACACCCACATCCACAAACATTAGACTGCCAATCAGAGAAGGCAGTCAAACACAGATTTTCAGTCTGGTTAAGTTACTCTTTATGAGCATGTACTGTTAACACAGAAGACAACAAAACTAGAGTTACATGGTTTCTTTATACCAACAAGAACAGGATTCCCAAATTCTCCAAATCCTGGTCAAAAATTAGTTAAGTGACAGTGACACGTTACATGCATGTCTTTTCAGACTTATATGCAGCCGTGACAATTGACAATGCTTTGAATACAGATGTTGCAACAAAAAAGCTACATATTCTAAAATGTGGACGCTTCATACACATCTCACTCCTGGCAGCATGGAGGATCTATACAATCAGCACAGTTTCAAGGTGGAAAGATTAGTGTCACCAATTCAGTGACCTTGACCTTTGACCACCAAATTCAATTCAGTTCATCCTTGAGTCTAAGTGAACATTTGTGCCCCCAAGAAATGCCCTCAAGGCCTAAAGCTATTGTGTCACAGTGACCTTGACCTTTGACTACCAGACTCTAATAAGTTCCTAATCAGTTCATCCTGGGGTCCCAGTGGACATCTGTGCCAAATTTAAAGAAGTTCCCCTCCAGATTTCTTAAGATATCCCACTCACAAGAATGAGGTGGATGCAAGGTCAAGGTGACCTTGTCTTATGACCACAAAAATCGAATCTGTTCATCCTTGCATCAAGGATGTTTGCGTCATATTTGGAGAAATTCCCCTGAAGCCCTGAAGTATTGCATTTACAAGAATGAGACCGATAAGGTCACAGTGACCTTTTACCTTTTGGATATTAAATGACATTACTTCACCATTTTATCCTATGAGACATTTGTGTGAAATGTTGGTGAAATGGCCAAAACAGTGTTTTTACGGTCACAGTGACTTTGACCTTTGACCACCAAATTCAATTCAGTTCATCTTTGAGTCCAAGTGGACATTTGTGCCCAATTTAAGGAAATTACCTCACGGTCCTCTTGAGATATTGCATCACAGTGATCTTGACCTCTGACCACCAAATTTTTATCAGTTTATCCTTGAGTCCAAATGGACGTTTGTGCAAAATTTGATTCCCCCGAGGCCCTCTTAAGATATCCCGTTCATGAGAAAAAGACAGATGCAGTCACAGTGACCTTTGACCTGTGACTACCAAAATCTAATCGTAACATTGTTAAGGACAAGTGGAAGTTTGTGCCAAATTTGAAGAAATTCTCTCAAGGCATTCTCGAGCTATTGCGTCCACGAGAATAGGTTGAACAGAAAACCTACAAACATAATGCCTCTGGCCATGGCTATAAGCAGTGTAGAGGGGTTACAAAAAACACAAATTGCTCAGCAGTGTGTTTGTGGAAGATTTACTTGCGAAAATTTCAAATGACTGTCTGTATAATAAGCGGTGTAGTATTAGTGTCACTCACAATGAGGCTCATGATCCTCACTTGTTTACTGCCCAATTTATCTACTGCACAGCAATAAGGCTCTCAGTAGCATCTGCTGCTGCATCCATCACACACTTTCATTGTAACCTGAACGGCGAAGATCAAGTTAAGAGTAACTTTGTTACCTTGGATGTTGAATCATATCTATGACTTTCCAAGGATAACACATTGTTATTGCACCTATATAGCATTATATTTTAAATGGAATGACTAGCCTTATTAATTTGCATTTGAATTTTCTTTGCTGTCTATATCCATTATCCACACCAAACACCATATCAAATCCATGCCACATTTCATTATAGGCAGATGAATGGAAATTTCAATTCCCAATGTATTAAACTGACAGCAGCATTGGCTTGTCAAGTACAGCAGGTTGGACATGCTCATTGTAATATATTTTAACTCTATTAGTCTGTATCAGTGCTTCCTATGTGCTATATTCAATGCACGTACCATGCTGCACATGCAGGCATTTTGTAGGTTTAACATACCCAAATTAAAATGCAAAACACTTATATGGCTCAGTTCAAAGGCAAAACCACAGGGTCTCTGCTGTAACCTTGAGCATCTACAATGCAGTCAATAATAAAGCCACTTTCCTATGTTACTGATCTGATTTTGGGACAGGTGGGAGTCCTGGAGAGGATCCAGGACTCACAGGTATTACCGTCACCTTTGTGAGTGCTACAGGTATCTTTTTAGTCTAATCTGATGAAGAGAAGTCTAAGCTGGGATCCACGAGGGGGGAAATAGGCATGCAATATTAAAATGAGATGGGATGTATTATTGTAAACATGTTTTCTTGTCTACACTGTTTAGCACTGCAGACAAGAAATACCCAGGAAACATTTAAAGGTCCAGTGTGTAGGATTTAGGGTGATATGTTGGCAGGAATGGTAGAGTGTCTGCCCTGAGACTGGGAGGTCGTGGGTTCGATCCCTGGCCGGGTCATACCAAAGACTATAAAAATGGGACCCATTGCCTCCCTGCTTGGCACTCAGCATCAGGGGTTGGAATTGGGGGGTTAGATCACCACATGATTCCCGAGCACAGCACCGCTGCTGCTCACCGCTCCCTCAGGGGGAAATTTCACACACTCAGGTGTGTGACAATCAGTGGAACTTTACCTTTACCTTTAAAATATATATTTTCTTTAGTGTATTATCAACTGTAAATAAGAATTGTTGTGTTTTCGTTACATAAGTAGCAAGTCTTCCACAAAGATCACCATGTTGCACCGCCATGTTTCTACATAAGCCCAGCTCAGACATTCCAAACAGTGGCCATTCATGTTTTCACATCGGCCAACGAAGTCAGTAGCCCCTCTATGATGAGCAGCATCAGAAAAACACTGATTTGTAACTGCTTGGCACATGGGAGAAATTTCAGCCGCTAGATGCCACTAAATGCTATACACCGCTCAATGTAAAGGTTGTGTTTTACTTCCCTTAGAATGAGCTTTTTATATCCACACAGGGAGCAAGTCCTTGTCTACAGAAGCCCCTCAGTGACAAACAGTGTAGGGAAATTTTTTAACGTGAATCTGCTTTCTTCAGTATCTTTACCAATTTTAATCACGTGGGGCCTCATTTCTAAACATAGTGTACGCACAGAAGGCGGCATACGCCACTTTCTAAAATCAAACTTGACGGGAAAATGTGCGGTCGTCTGCTCTGACCCATGCCTATGCACAAAAACTGTAGACATGAGAAACTGCGACCTCCTTGGCAGAAAGATGAAAAGGAAAAAATGTTATGAATTTGATATCATTGCGTAAAATAAAGACAGATATGACCTCTCACGTTTTATATATGAAGAGCGCACTTGCAAAAACAGAGTTAGGAGACTAAATACAAGCAGATATCTTTGTTTTAAAAGAACTTTGTTTTAAAAGAACAGTTGGACAAATCAAGTGTACGATGCTGCCACATCCGATGCCTTAGTCAGGCAGATACGAGTGCAGAGTGCCACTGTTATCCTATATGAGCCAGTACATTGTGTTTTATAATGTGTTTGTTTTATGGCTTTTAATTCTCTTTATTGCTGTGAGTTAAATGTGTTGTATGTCATTGAAAAGCTCTATGTCACTGTTAGAAAAAGTGTAACTGAATAACATGTATTAATATTTATCTCATGTGTTTGTTGGCCAAAATTGCCCTTTAGTTACAATCAGTGAATTCCTTTTCACATGCAATCAATTGATTGATGGGTGGGTATAAAAAGCAGCAATCACAGTGCATAAAGACGCACAATGGCTTGCTGCTACTTGCTGCGTGCCAGCATCTGGACGCAATGTATCATTTATGAAAACAAGTATTTTAAGAAATCATTTGAGTCAAGACAGTCAGATTGTTTGTCAAACAGCTATGGCAACTGTATCCCTCATTTAGAGTGTTTATTTCAGGCAGTCACTGAAACTGTCTAACAGTCAGCTCGAAACATCCCTCGGTTATCTGTCTCAATAAATCACCGCAAACAGCCTTAACACCTTAATATTGGACCACTTCTTCTTGACTTCTAAAACAACCTGAGGCAGCAGCATTTACAGCATCTGCCACCAGCTGCCACTCCGCTGTAATGCCCATATTGAGTCCAGCAAACAACATTGTCTTTCTGTTATCAACCTCACAAACAAGAACTTCAACTTTACATTGTGTGAAGTTCAGTTTTTTTGCCTTTTCTTGCTACATTTGCCATGCTCTTCTTCGTGCTGTTTCTTATAATGAATAGTAATTCAGGGCATTTCACTGGCCATTTATAGGCACCTATGGGTGGGGCAAGACACTGGCTCATCTGCGCCACATTTCTGAGTTGATTGTGATTTATAAAGGGAAACAGGCATGGGACATGCGTGCGCACTGTGTTATAAATCAAGATATTTTTGTGCGTAAGTACTTTCTGTGCTTTGTTTGTACGTCACCTTTTGTCACCTTTCCTGTGCAGTTTTATGAATGAGGCCCCTGGTCTGTTTTGGAGAAGACGAGAGCGCTACGGATAATTTGGCTCCTAGACAGTTTTCCTAGCACCTGCTAAGGTGTACTCACCTTTTTTCTCTACTAATTTAAGATCCAGATATTTTACTGTCTCTGACATGCTAAACACTGACAGAGAAACCCTGATTTGGGATGCGAAACTACTTTATGCAGTGTTACAAGTGGTGTAAATCATCGGGTCCGTTCGTTCTGGAGGGTAGGAAACCTCTGCAGATAATTCGGCTCCTGGTAAAAACCTCCTGAATGTCTGGATCAGAAATAAAGTGAGCACACATAGAACTTGCTGGGCGAGTGGCCTGTCTGACACATGCCAAACAGTGTAGAAAAATCACCGCTTTGTAATGTGCCACTGGTTTATACAGTGTTTTAACTGGATTTAATCATCTGGTCCATTTGTCTTGGAGAAGAAGAGACCTCTGCGGAAATTTCGGCTCCCAGTTAAAACCTCCTGAACACTTTATTCTGGTTGCAATCTGCAGTCCTCACTGCTAGATGTCACGAAATCTCCCTAAATCTTACACACTGTTCCTTTAAAATACAGAAACATGCTATAACCAATAAACTCCCAATAGGGTTACATTACATTTACATCAGACTCAATGTCAATCCAACTAGTCTAAAGTTAATTGAAATGAATGTGCATTTTTTCCAAAAAGATTCAAAGAGCAGCTTCAGTCAACTATGAATGCTCTTTATAACCCTGCATTTAAATTGGATTTCACTGTTCTACAGTCTGCCACCATCCAGGTGAAATACATGAATATTTATTTATATCTGTGTACTTTATGCATTAAAATGGGCCAGTGGCTGCAAGCATCTGAAATTTACAGAGCAGCTTGCACAGACAGCAAATACAGTATTAACTCCTGGAAAATGCACTGGCAAATGGTTGCTCCGCTATACATGTCACAAAGGAGCTTCTCCGAAAGGTCAGTGAGCTCTGCTTTGTGCTCAGGTAAACAAAGACGTGATAAAGCCTGAACATTCAGACATGGTAAAAATACAGATGGATGGAGCAGATAAATCAAAAGAGAAGCTCAAACCTCAGAGGCTGCAGACAGACTGAGCTGATCAATGAGTCATGCTGCACATCTTGTAAAATTTGTATCAACAAATCTGCCTGCATTGTGCTATCTATATGATAGAAATGACATATCTAAATAGTGAATTTAGGGGGATGAATGAGGGATGGAATGAAAAGGTTGATATAAAGGAATGTGAGGGAGTCATTTTTCAGTGTGCAGTCATTCTGTCTCCCCTCCTCTCCTCTTCAAATGTCCTTGGGCAGTCATACAGTTTTGCTTTTGCAGACACTGCAGAGGTGATAAGTTGTGATGTGCTTCATTTTCCTCTAGAGGACAGTAGAGCTGCAAATAATTCAATAGCTAAGATTGGTGAGCCCGAGAGTATTCTATCAAGTGGCTATTGCTTGTTTGTTTATTGTTTTCTCATCCCTACATGGTACATTTACCCATATTAGAATTTGCTCTCCAAATTGCCCATCAGGAAGTTTGAGATTGCTTATTTCTTTCTGTATTAATTTGAATTTTTCTGTCATCCCCTCTTCATTGACACTGACAGTGCATGAGAAATCAGCCCACCCACAAAGCAGCTTATTCCACAAACCCAAAGTCATGCTGGCAGAGTGTATGAGGAGATCAAAAGAAGCAAAGAGGAAGACGGATAATGACTCATTTTCGCAACAGCTTCTGAGAGTCTCCGTTGTGTCCTATTCATGGCAACACACTCTGCAGTGTTAGCCTGGTTGCTAATGTTTTGCCACTAGTTTTCTATTAATCTCCTCCACAATAGGAGAGCAAGGGAGTCGGTCTTAATTCTTCCTGATTCTGTGCCTCTGCCCTGTGCAAACCAAGAGGATTAATGCAGTGGTTGCAGTGAGCTTGGCAAAGGTTCACCCAACACCATGCCACAGAAAAGAAAGGTGACAACACAGAAGGACAAAAAAGAAGAAAAGCAGTCTGCCACTCAGTTTTATTCCTTTTTTAAGACAAGTAAATGGGAAAGCTCAAAGGATGCATTTGTTCAGTGACAGTAGAGACAGACTTGAAGACTACAAGCAAAGGGATCAATTTTCTCCCCAAAGGGCTTGTGTGGTGTCCCCAGCTAAATGCAAAAAGATTGTTAGAGTGGAAGGGCGGGATAGCTGTATTTTACCATCTGTAACAAAAAGGGCTTGATGGAAGGGGCTGTTGCGGCTTAAGTATGGATATTTGCCTCAAAAGCAGAGGAGTAGATGACATAAGCAGGGCTTAATTTGTGCTGGATGCAGCCAGAACGAAAACCAGACATTATTCAGCTCTTTTTTTGGCAGCAAGGTCCTTCACATCTAATAAGCACATTTATAAAAAATCCTCAGAGCGCTAACCTGCAGTATCATCCCTTTGCTCTCCTCACGTACATCAGACCTAGAGATTTTTCTCGCTGCATTATGATCATAGTTGAGACTTGTGTTGGACCTGAACTCAAGAGCACACACTGGCAAACAGCAATTCCAGCAGCTCGAGGGTTGACTTTGAAGGATGGAGCCATACAACTACACCTCAGTGTGCTTCATAATATCTACCAACAGAGTGCCTGAGTATCTCAAAGCCACTATGGTAGGGTTGGCCTTCAGACTGGAGGTAACGTTGCTGACTTGTACTTGCCGATGTTCAATACCAACATGAGTATTTACTCAATCAATCGATCTATTAGTCAATCAACCAATCATACTAGCCTTTACATCAAGGATCGTGTGTGACTGGTCCTCTCTCAAATCAAATGAACAGGACTAAACTGAAAACATAAAATGCTAAGAGCCTATTTAGAAAAAAAATGTCACTTAATTTAATTGGCCAGTTGTTAGTGCATTGGTAAACCACTTAATTCTCCTTTAGTAAAGCTTATTTAATGAGTCACATCCAGTGGTTCAGCAAAGGGTTGGCCAGAGGGGGTTGCTGCCCTGGTAGAATGGCAAGCCTCCTCACTGCATAACCCACATATTTTGAAAGGCTGTGACCATGTGACACTTGCTGATGGAAGTCAAGTAGGAAGCACTCCAAAGTAGTCTAATAAAAAGACAGGTTGGGGTGGGTGATGGGTTGAGTGAACTGTGAATCATTTAAAGGAACATCCTCTCTATCTTTCTTTTCTTAAACCTAACCATTGTAACTTTATTATGTAACTTCACATTAAAGACATAACATCATTCCTGGGGCACTAATTCATAGAATATATACAAACCACTAAATGCACTGGTACAACACCACAAACTGCCGTTTGTGGTTATGTTTAGCCAACACACTCCCATGGTTAGGTTTTGGCAACAAAAGCAAGTGGTTAGGTTTAGAAAAGAAGAACAGGGTTTAGTTTTACAGTCATACGGGAAGTGAACACCATCCTCTGGAGTGAAAGTTGGTGGTTGTTGGACCCATCCTCCACCTCTCCTGCCCACTGTACTCTGCCTTTCACCCCCTTAACTTTTGGTGTTGCCTGGCCGTGTTGACCCCAGACGCTGCCAGACGCCATTACAGAAAAATGGCAACCAGAAATGTATTATGCCAATGTGAAAGGACGGCTTTTTTGTCAGTGTCTGATGCCAGAAGTTACTGACCAAGTGCCGGTTTTCTATTACTTTGGAGTCAAACCATGTTGGGAGAACTGGGCAGTGATTAAATGGAGGGAATTTTACAATAATACATTTACACATGTGCACATTGTTACCATACAAAACTAGTTGAAAATCTACAAAGTATACCTTTAACTGTAAAGAAAAGAAACCAAAGTATATCAGTATGCAATGCCTTTTATTTGTTGTAGTTCTAAACTAGCCTTTATACAACAACAGCATAATAGAATTCCTGAAATTCAGTTTTGGCTTTTGGTTTTAGTGGGCCACACAAAGAATTTCTGTGGCCCCATGTGGACACCATTATTAAAATCTTCTAGGGACTCCATTGACAACATCAATAGCAACTATTAAAGATCTTTTCTAAACAGAATGTAAGACCACATATGGCTACTGACACATATTGGCTAATAAATTGCAGGCTGTTATCAATATACTGGAGATTCGCTACTGCGAACTGACTTCTGCAGCAGCACAAGTGCAGTGTTGTCTGAAACATAACAGTGTCCTGCCTATGCTTTGGCATGAGGCACAGTCTCTGAGACTCTAATCTTTGACATGGCACATCAGCATGGAGATTATCTGTGTCTGATGTCCTTATGTTAAACAGCGATCTTGCAAGTGTTCTGAGACTGCACTCTGCCTCCTGTCCCAGCCGATTATCTCCCTCTCCATACACCAGCACCTTGTGATTTATAAGTGAATTAGGCACAGCAGATTTTCTGTTCTTTATTTATGTTCTTGGCTTTTACAGTACTTTGCCTTTTTTGGCAGTAAACCTATATAAAGTGCAGTGTATAAAGTGCAGTGTGCTATAATTACTTAAAAAGACGAGTCTGATGATAATTTATATTTTTCTAATGGTCAACAAATCTCATGAAAATTCCACAAGCAATGATGAATATCCATCATTGTGTGTTTATCAAAGCCTGATATATCTTCTTCCTCTGTGCCATAGACCTTCATTGTTGTTAAAGTGATAGTGCACCCAAAAATGAAAATTCAGCCATTATCTCTCATTATATCACCCGTATGCCGAGGGAGGCTCAGGTGAAGTTTTAGAGTCCTCACAACACTTCCGGATATCCAAGGGGAGAGGGGGTAGCAACACAACTTCACCTAATGGAGGCTTACAGCGCCCCAGATTCAAACGTCCAAAAACACATGATTGAAACCACAAAATATCTCCATACCACTCGTGATCCAAGTGTCCTGAAGCCCCGATATAAAAAGTTGTTTGGAAAAATGTCATTTGAACTCTGTAGCTCTAACTGCCTATCTGTGCACCACGCTCAAGTGTGCGCGCAGTATGGAGATATTTTGTGGTTCCAATTATGTGTTTTTTTGGACCTTTTAATCTGGGGCACCATAAATCTCCATTAGGTGGAGTTGTGTGGCTACCCCCTCTCCCCTTGGATCTCCACAAGTGTTGTGAGGACTCTAAACCTCTAAAAAAGTAAATAATGGCTGAATTTTCATTTGTGGGTGCACTATCCCTTTAAGAACACATCTGTGAGCCACACTGTTGCACTAGGTGACTGGTGTTCCTCTATTACAATGAAAACACACACTGTAGTTTTGACTAAAGATAGGGGCGTAGTAGGGCTGTGCAATTAATCGTCTGGTGATCGCGATTACGATTTTGAGGTCAAACGATTTCAAATTTACTGAAATCGAGGGTAAACGATTTTTGGTCACGGACACCTGGAGATGTTATTTTGTCTTCTATGGAAGCCGTAGTGCAATACCGCCCCTCCCCTCCTCTCAATCCACAAGCCAGTCAAGTAGATGAACTACAAATGATGCGAGGGGCAGGTGATCGCGTAAGATTTCAAAAACAGCGTGTGGAAAATGGCAGAGGGAGAGCGAGAGAGGTTGGTCTGTGTGTGTGTGTGTGTGTGTGTGTGTGTGTACGCGCATCGGGGCCGAACTCCGCCGTGCACGATACAGAGCAAAGGAGAATTGTAAACGTGCGACCATGTAGAGACAGAAATGACAAGCTGTTGTGTAAACAATGTAAGTCATCACGTGCGCTGCATAATCGTTTGCATAATCGTGATTTCAATTTTGATCAAAATAATCGTGATTATGATTTTTTCCATAATCGCACAGACCTAGGGCGTAGCACCAAATTCTGGGCCCTATACATAAGCAGTCTCTGAGGGCCCCCTGCCCCCTAATTTCCCTTTCTTGGGGAAATATAAGACAGTGTATGTTGGAATCCTACAGCAGGAATGGAATAAACCTTTTTGTGCCTTTAAGGAGTGAGAAGTGCTCAGAAAGCTTGAGAAAGCAAATTTTCATTTAGTTATGGCAAAGTACTGAGAAATAAAAAAAATTGCAAAACAAAATATTTTCTTTTCAAGGGCCTCCCTCCTGCTACCAACCTTGTTATGCTATCTTTGCTATCTTTAAAGTTACGCTAAATTTTGGCAAAAAATTTTCAAAATGGTGTATTCAAAAATTTTTGCACACTGTAAACAGTCTTGGAATTACATAAATTGGGTGTGACTGTAAAACTAAGAGTTGATAGCAATATACACTTCACACTATTTCAGTTCTGCACACAATTTGACCAATATTTGATGGGATTTGTTGACAACAAGAAAAGTACAGAATAATGACAGCCGTATCCTTGGAGGACTCAAGTGTCATCAACACTGACGTGTCCACATCTTAATAAACACAGATTAATTGGGCATAACTTTAATCAGATATTACATAAGGTGGCAGGTGGGCCAAACTCCAAAAAACATCAGTGCAGTCTTTAAATAATAGGCCTTTCATTTCAATCATATAAAGGCAACCAAACACTCAGTCAAAGCAAGGTCTGGTACAAACAGGTTATAATTTAAATGTCAAATGTTTTCTTAATCAGGGCACTGACTGCTTCGCTGTTTAAACATGTTTGATTGTACATGTTCACAATGTTTTCTGTATAAATGTCTGTGGACCTTGATGAATTAATACCCATTGTGCCTGCGCTGTGTATCTAGACAGAGAGCAGGGGACTGCACCACTCCAATATGGACTTACTGTACTGCAGCCTTATTAATATAATGGAACTAAAAGGAATTGCAGTTTTATGTAAGCAACGAGCAAGTTATAAATATCACAAAAGTCTATAAAGAAGATTGACTACAGTGCATTTTATCGTGCCTTAATCTACAAATGTTATCATCATGAGTGAAGTACCTTTAATTAGCGTATTATGCGAAGCACTGTGCAATTGAAATGGAGTGTCTGGTGTAAACACTGATTGAATTTCAAGTACAATAGAAGTGAGTGGAAACAGTTGGCTGCAAAGCATGTTATAGATCCGAGAGTGAACAGTGCATCCTGAGGCCAAGCTACAAAGATTGGCTCACTGAAATGAAACTTATTTTCATCTAAACATTGAATGGGCTGTGGATATAAAGACAGTCAATGGAGCTCATTGATCTCAATATTTGAGTTATTACAGACAAGTGTTCCCACAACTAGCCCTACTTCATAGGACAAGTTAAAGATAAGAGGTTGCAGTGGAAGTAAATGTAAGGAAAAACAGGTTTTCCCAGATTTATTGCTAAAAACTAAAAATGCTCTTAAAAGCAGAACTCAATTTTTTTCTTATTAAAGCTTAACATTATCATGCAATGATCGAATCGTAGCACAAAAATAGTCTCTGAAGCAGCTCTACTGTATGGGCCTGCTGGAAGACAAGAAAGTTTTGTGCATAGGCAGTGAAACAGTTATTATCATATGTTAACACTGAGGATGTCAGATAATGAAGGAACAAAGCTTTAATTGCAATGTATATTTATAACTCAGGCTCTTCAAGTGCTGTCATAATAACTACCTGAGACTCTGACACAAAAAGTGTAATCCTTTAATATCTTAATGGAGTTTCTATTTTAAATATTTTTTTGCATTTAATTTGTCTTAATTACTTGGCCCACATTGAAAGTGACAGCTAACTAACAGCTCCAGTGAGAAACCACCGAGATCTAAGGCTACAGGCTTCAGATTACAGGGCTTCATGCTTAATTTCGATACATACATATTTAAATTTGACTCATATCTGACATCAGTGTGAACAGATTTCTGCTCTGACATGCCTTACATGCAACCAGCAGCGTCGCATACGTGTATTAGAGCAATGACAAACTTTCCATCACATTTGCAGAACATGCATGTGGAGTAAAATGATTGACAAAGCGGTGCAAGCACTCATCTTCCGACTGATTTGCTGAACAACAAACATGTCACGAATTGTCAGGCGTTTCTCCAGCACTCTCCCAAACAGCCACATGGCCAATTATTATGCAGAATGACATCATTGGACCTTGAGTCATGCCTTTGCCATAGAAGAAAGGTGCAATGACGTTATTTTGCATAACAATTAGCTATCTGCTTCAATTTGGGAGCATATTTTCAAAGCAAGTTTTCAAGCTGTCATACAAATTAGCTTTTAATTCACTAGCTATGTTAGCAGCTATTGCTGGTAGTTCTGTGGAGAGAGAGGTGTGGGTACAGCCTGGAGAGAGTCAGGAGCCTTGACGCCGACACATTCTCATCCCAACTTGTCAAATACCGCCACTTTGACAGTGGAGCTACACATCAAAATGTGATGTGCTGGATACCCTCCTGCATCAGTTTTGGACATGCAGGGACTGTGTTACATGCTGATTATATGCATTGTGTCTTTTGAAAATTCACTTCCAGTTTCACAGGAAATAATATTAGAAATGTATACAGTCTTGTATACAATCTATCTCTCATTTGTATGTTTACTTCCTTAAGTGTAGGCAACAAAATCCATGGTTAGGTTTAGAAAAAAAAAAAAAAAGACACAGACAAAGCAGTGATATTTGACGGATAGGCTCGTTGCTCGCTGCATCAGAAACAGTTGCATCCCGGTGCATATCATACCGCCACAAACGGTGCCTCTGTGTGTCGGTGTCCAAGGCTGAGGTCCACTGACAAAGTGGCGTTTTTTGGCAAGTTGGGAGTTAGAACGGGCTGGAGAGGCTGCAATGTGAAGGGTTACACAGTGGAGCAGTCAACAACCATCACCTTTCACCTAGAAAGCCGGTGTTCGCTTCCTATAAGAATGCCTCCTCTGGTCGTTTTTTACCAAACCAAACCACGTCCTTTTGTTGCCTAAACCCAACCATGTGCATGTCTTGGCTAAATATAACCACAAGCATTTGTTGTTGATGGAAAAAAAATGTCAATTCACAGTGTTGTACCGACATAGTGTGTTTATTTTGAAAGAAAAACTGTACATTTCCTGTGCAAACAGAAGTGTATTTTGAGAACAGACAATGCATGTAACAGGCTGAAGTTGACACAGTGTCCCAGAACGTCAACAGCCAATGCACCCAGGGTAAACCCTGCACGTCATATCTTGACTTGGAAAGTCCATAGCCAAATGTCGATATGTGACAAGGTTCGAGTGAGTATGTGTTGTTTCAACAAACAGCTCTTAAACTGTATCTGTAATGATCTGCGCCTAGGAAAGACACACATGAATTCAGATATGACCGTTCTCAAAGCAGTAGTATGGCCAGTGATTGCATATGTATCGGATACAAAAAACAGATCTTTGTCACATGGGAGCAAAGCAGTTGGATTTGGGCCACATTTTGCTTGTAATGTGAACGCAGCCTATAAACATACCTCCTCAGGGTTATTAAAAAGACACCTGATAGAGGAGCAGGTCAGATGTACCCATTGTCTGAAACAGTTACACATTAGAGACACACATTACAGACCTCTGACTTCTTAAACAGAAGAAAAAAAAGAAAAATTGAAAATTTGAATGGATTCCAGTACTGCTAAGTGAGGCGCTGAGAGCAGGAGGAGAAACATTTGGCATTTCAGAATGGTCTGGAAGGCCAGTGGATATTTATTCACAGTGTCACAACAGCACAGATGTTTCTACCAAACTCAGATGGGTCATATTAGCACCAACTTATTACAGAAATGACAAATATACAGTTCCTTTGTAACAACATACTGAAAACCCATTTACGTTGCCTTCAGCATGTGCTGACGTTTGTACAACAGTTTTTTTTCCCACCTTTCTTGGCAATGCAGAATCCAGCTCTTTATTTCACAGTGGTGGCAGATAGGACTGGATCTCTTTATCAATCCACAGCCTTTTAGGAGCTGCCAGTGAAATAAACCTGTTTAAATGTTGCAAATTTACCCCACTCCTCTGCAACAATATGTCTTGTCATGTTACATAAGATAATGAACGCTAAGAGTTGTGTCACACCCACTCAATGCATGGCAAATGAAATAACCCAGAGCTGCGGCTTCCTCCTGCAAGGAAACTGAGAGGGATCATTACATCAATCCAAATCTGGGAAGACAGATTGCCAGTGTCAGCTGTGGAAATCTGTCAGACCGCGACAGGGTACACCTCAGCCCTGGCCGAGCGAGCCCTGGGAACCCGACGGGAGAGGGAAAAATCTATTTATTTGTGTTGTCCCCCCTTGGGATGGACAGAGTCACCTCCAACAGAGCTGCTGCTACAGTTATACCTGTCTGCAGTGAGAAGGCCATCCCCAGTTATGCACTTTCGATCAATTCCACATCCATCGCTCAGGTGGACTTAACTTCAATTGATTTTTGGTTTGCGATTTTCCTTTCGTTTTTATACCCTTTTCCATCTAGAGAGTCTGCAGGCAGGAAACCTAGTCAGCGATCATTTCAGGGATATGCTTAATTTTTCATATCTGAAGAAGTCTTCATGTACAGGCAACCTAGGAATGCTTTTTCTGTCGAACAGATAAGTTAAATGAAGTCCTTTGATAAGTAAAGAACATTGCAGCATGTGGCAGGGCTTCATTTTTGCCCATCACACAAGGATTCAGGGCCCCAGGAAGCAAATCACATTACACTCTCCTCTCAATTATACTATCTCGAACATCTTGAGATGTGCGTTTTCAAAGAAATGGTGTCAAAGGCTGTGTGATGTGTGTGAGTGCTTACTAACCTGCACACACACACACACACACACACACACACACGCTTTATAGGGATGCATATTCTCTCATGATCATTATTAGGTGCTAGGTTTACTCCTGTGTTTGTTGTTGACTTTGCGGGACAGCGTGTCACTTTACACCTGTTAAAAACATTGTGTTTTTAAAAAAATACACTTCCGTTTTCAAAGACAATGTGCAGTTTCTGCTCATTAGATGCATACAGTCGTTTTAAAAACAACTCATACTTAATGTTTATTTCCTTGTGTAACACAAACACATGGTTACTTTTAGGCAACAAATGCACATGGTTTGGTTTAGAAAAAAACATCATGGTTTGGCTCTACATTCAAACATGAAGCAAAATCCGTGCCTCCAGGTGAAAGTCCGGAGTGTGGTGGACCCAACCATTGCCCCTCCCGCCCCTATAGGGACTTTCCAGCTTCTTATATTATGTCGTTACTGGCAACGGTTCAAACTGATGCTGTCCAGCCTTGTATCATACCGCTGTGACAGGTGCCATCTAGCTGGGTTATTAACTGAAACCACCTGTCCACGTATCATACTGACGCAATCAGGGGTGTCGTAGTGGGGGGAAAGTGGGACCAACTACCCAGGGTGCCAGTGGAAGGGGGTCCTCCAAAAGCCTAAGTTGTTTGAAAGACTGTGCTTCATATTATTCAGTAGAGGAAGCTCTCTCTTAGGCCCCTCTCAAGTGACTGCTTTTGCTGCTCATATCTTTCCCCAAGGAAGGAAAATCAGGGTTCCAAAACAGAAACGAAAGAAAGCAAACTGACTTTGCAAAACAAACAAAAAAAAAAATCAAAAGGTGTGTGAGAAAGACATCGATCAAGGGAGGAAGAGCAGGGGGTCCACAGAGGCTTGCTTTTGCATAGGGCCCAGAATTTGGTGCTTCACCCCTGGCCATGACAGATGCTGACAAAGCATCGAAAGGTTCCATCTAGCTGCGTTTTAAACTCACGCAGCCCAACAGCATATCATACTGCTGCAAATGGTGGCTTTTGGCATTGCTGCCTGACGCCGAAATCCTTACAAAGCAGCAGTATTTGACAACTTCGGAATAAGAATGGTCTTGTAAAGCACAGAAGCTGATGTAGTGATTTGCTTGAATTAAACAGAAAAGCAGTGTTAACAAAAAAGAGCTTTCATTCAAAAGCACATGACCTGTGTACAGCACTGTCAGACCTTATTACTTGGTGAAGGTGATGGTAGGAAACATCAGATTGATATTAAATAAGTAGATGTACTGCACACAAGAGGGCTTGCTCCTTGCTTGTGAATTGCTTATTCTTTTATAAAATCTTCAGCTGAAATGTTAAAAAGATGTTTTCGCATTGGCAAAGCACGATAGACAGACAGACAGACAGACAGACAGACAGACAGATAGATAGATAGATAGATAGATAGATAGCGAAGAATGCAACAACTCAAATGCCAGAAAAAATGTTGGCATTGAACGTTTCTGTTAACTACACTATTATGAAGCAGACACATTGAAACTTTATGTTAACACTATAGTTAACATGTGGTTAGGTTTAGGGACAAAAAGCATTTGGTTATGGTTCAGAGAAGATCAAGTTGTGGCTTAAAATACCCGGCAGGAAAATCAGTGATACCTCGATGAAAAAAAAACAGCTCGCTACAAAACACCCACATCCGGAGCCCAAAGGGTCGCTGGAAACACAGCAATGACTGCTAACAAATGGTTTTGTTGTGTGTTGGTCTCAAACAGTGATCTGCTGCTTTGCAGGCGTCTCGCCCAGGTGACATGTCATCCCATCCACCATTCTCCCAACCTCCTGATGACAAAGTCAGCTTGTCTATTACGTCACTTTCGACACACTGATATGAAATGTGTGATACAGTCAAAAGTAAGATATTTTTGTTTTGCAGAAATGTATAATGGCAGCATTTTCTTCTAGTGGGCTGCAGAAAGTTAATCATTTAATACATTATCATATAGATAAGTTGGCATCAGGGCAAGTTTTAAGTAGGTTATTCCAGTTGCAACATGAGCTAGTTGTAAAAAAGTTGTAGGTAATTTAACATTTAAAGACTGTCTTTTAATCTGATATCTGTGATGTATGTGGTATCATACACAATCATAAACAGGCAACTTCCATGCTCATTGTACAATGTGTAGTGCTTACAATGGGATTCTTGCAAGCCAGAATCCATCTATCTATTTAGATCTTTTGGGTCCTGTCCTATTGTTTGGTCCCTGTCCCAAGTTGCATCAGCAACAGTCATGGCATACTGTATGTTGTACAGATTTGCTTAACAAAATTTACTGATCACGTTCAAAACTTAGAGCTAGATCTGCAAACATGATGGAGGTCAAATATAGAAGCCTACACAGTTGGTTGTAAGCTCTGTAAAGACACAGGGAACCAATAAGGACAGACTGGCCACATGGAGTACTGAGAGGTTTCCTGGTTGGCTGCTATACAAATGGGGCTGATGTGATGAAAAACTATTTATTTAGAATTATATAACTCAGTTTTCTGCAATTTTTATAAGAAATTCTAATATGCATTGAATGACTAACTAAAATGCTAATTCATTTTAGGTTGTGTTTTTTTTTAATTTTGATCTAAAAATCAATTAGCAGACTCTCCAAACTTGCTTGAGTTGTGTAATCCATCACAGTGAACATCAATCAATGTTTCTCAAAGGTACATTATCAGGAGGTAATAGCATGCAGGGTTTTATACTCAACCTCAATTAAAAATTTAATAAGAAATGATATTCACCGTGATGGATTACACAACTCAAGCAAGCACTGTGTAAAATGTATTTTGTTCATCCTCAGGGAAACACTGACTCCTTGTATCTGGGTTTAGACTTCACACAGGCTGCAAGGGACAGCATCCAGCCTCATCAATTGAAATAGACATTCCTCGCCAGTTGACGGCAAGTCCTCTGTCTGCCCTGGATAACAGTGTGTGTGATATTCAGGCTAATCGCATGGTGTGTGTCTGAGGGCCCTTCGACCTTGGGAAGCGAGCTATGGAAGGCTGACGGCTCTATTGAACCTAAACGAGGCTGAGGGAGGCGCTCTTTAGAGGGCCAACGGACCAGCTGCTGCTGAATAACACACAAACAGGGAGCATAGCAATAAAGACACACAGAGCTGCTTTATCCACCACCTGTCATGAGCAGAGCTTTAACTACTACCCTCAGGTAACATAGGTGCCGTGTGAGCAGCAGAAGGAAATGGCCAGACTTTTTTTTTTTTAATTGCCTTTTTGACGCCTTCACTTTTCATTTTAGTTTATTCTGTGCTACGCCAAAATTTCAAAGTGACGGAAGAGTGACAGTGCCGTCTTTTTTCCCCAACAATTGCCAACAGTTTATCCCAAAATAACGGCGGTGTTTTTGAAGCTACCCACTGCGCACCCTGTGCTGTTGCATGGCAGCTGAATATATTCAACTGTAATACCTTTCTTGTGCTACCTAGATTTAGAAGCAAACATAGATCAATATGTCCTTGTCTGGCAGATAGAATTGAGAGCACGAGTAGAGAAATGCTATTTGCTCTGTGAAAGCTATTGGACAATCCACCCAAGGTAAGAGAGAGAAAGAGAAATGATAAGCTGCACACCCCAACATCATCAGCGGGCATATTTTCAGTATAAAACATTGGCCTGATCATTAAAACAAAACCTTAAATGGTACATGAGCAGATGAAATTTTCTGCAACGCCGGCTATTCGTGGTTTATTCAGGTTAACATGAATCAAACTGGAGTTAAGCTACTTTGATGCGTGCAGAGGCCATGTAGACAAAACACAAGAACTAATGAAATATAATCTTCCACTGCAACCTATAATACCACTCTGCTACAACCATCAGACCGAGGCAATTGTGTATAATGGAGCATGGTGGAGCCAATAGCATTAGCAAGAATGCGATTCCTATCTCAGACTTTTTCACGTGGATCATCCACAATTTATAGTGTCCCATTGCTCTTTTCAGCTCCCTAGCTTCTTCTTATGCTCTATTCATTGCAGTGTCCTTATAGCTTGACTAAGGACTCAACCAGACTTTCTTTAAGTACTCACATATAGGCTTATAAGATGAAAATAGTCTTCTTAAGCCAATGATAAAGAAGGTAAAAGAGAAGAGTGCCTCACTAAGAGCACAGTTATTATGTGTGTGCAATTATACTGATATTAGTTTAGAAGTAAGAATTGGTTTGACCTGGTCAGTCCTTTGTGGAATTATGGTATTACCATGTCCACCTTTATTGACACTTGACAGTAATGATTATGTGAACAAACCTCATAGCAAGAGGGACACAGACTTCAGTCCACAATCAATGTCTGACAAATGTTGGCATATCCAACATATAGGCTACTAACATCACCCATACGTGCTGATCACCAGGACAAGGAAAAAAATAAACCAGAGTCAAAGATATATTACATTTGCAGGTTATTATGTAGTGTATACGTTTAAACATGGTTAAAGGGATAGTTCCGATCTTTTGTCTGTCAGCACTCCCCCAGTTTGGAGAAGCAGGTTGGTGTCCAACATGGAAGCTAAGCAATTTACTGCTGTGGATGGGGGTCAGCAGCAAAATATGTTTTAGCCACTTAAAAAAGTCCCACCTAAAAATGTCAATATCAGATTAAGTGTTTGCTCTACCGCTCTGTCTGACAGCCTTTGCCGACGGGGAAACAGTGCCCCATTTATGCTCTCATCAAAGCCACCAGACCCCATTGACAAAAACAGTAATTTTAGCTCCCTGAACACAAGAGCTGCTGGTCTCCCGCTAGCTCAATCAGTGAGTTTGTTTGTGTATCAGGTGAATTTGGTGAATCTGAACTAACCCTTTTAAATGCCAAAGTCACACAATTACACAAACAAACTAATTGATCGAGGCAGTGGTAGATTAACAGCTCCTGTGTTTACCAAAGAGAAATTGTTTTTTTAAATGGAGTCTGGCTTTGAAGAGACACAGAACAACCACATTTGGGGGCCAAAAAAATGCAAGAAAAACAACAATAAATTACTAAAACACAACCAGTTTTGTTGTTTGTAGATCTTGAATAGTGGTCTATAGCTTGGCAGGTGTCTCACCTTGGTGAACTGCCATGAACCATCCCCTCCACCCAGTGACAAAGTCAGCTTATATGTTACATCACTTTAGAAACATTAATATGATACAAAGGAAATTTGCAAATTCATGGTTTGCAGAAACATACAATGCCAACATTTCCTCTGGAGACTAAGCTGAGAATAAAGTCAGGTCCCTGATCATCTGGAGCCGGGAACAAGCAACAACAAATTGTAATAGGCAGTTAGTTTCACAGAAATTTGCAAAACACAAGCCATCATTTTCCCCTGTGATCATTTCACACACTTCATAGATCCAAATCGTATCTACACCTCACTTCATGCTTTGCAGTTACCAACAATCTGAACAAGACCAAAGCAACCTGAAAGCACCAGGCACGGCATACCTCGTTAGAGAAGGTGTTGCCTCATCTATTAGCAGCAGCTACAGCAGCAAAGATTCATCACTGAGCAGGAAAATGAGCCACAAGTTTCCCAATCATTAATTATCTGCTAAAGAATGTATACTGTGTTTTGGACCACGCCAACTGGACAGACAAATGACTCCAATTTTTTCCTATTAAATGGGCACAACGGTGGGGGGCGGAGTCTGTGCCATATGGCAGTCGGGTATATTGCGACATGAGGTGCACAGCCACAGTAGACACACAGCTGTTCAAGAAAGAAGGCAGAAGGATACCTGGCTGCTTTCCCTAATGGCTACATGGATGTGCTCCATTTGCTTTAAAATGCAAGTGTGTGTCGCAGATATGTGGCTGTGCTCAGATGCTTGGTGTGTTTCCAAGTGTGGGTGAATTTTACAGTAGATTTCTGATATGAAAGCCTGTCTCAGTGTTTCCATATACACTGAAATTTCTTTTGAGGGTAAAAACTAAGTTACAATGTATTATTACTCTCATTCATTCTAATCCTATTCTTGCGTATAAGCTTTCGAATACCTTAGATGACAGTAAAGGAGTCAGTTATTGCCTGTATGCATTTTAATAAAGTAACACTAATAAAATGTAGTTACTCAAAATTTAAAAAAAAACTCCAGGATATGTATCAGGGGTTCTTAATCTTTTGTTGTGCAACCCTTGAGGAGCATAAAGAATTTCTTACCCAATACCTCCGGAAGCCATTTAATTTTGATATGTTAGTAATAATATTGGTTAAATTTCTAACAAAACAAGCCAAGCATAACACAATCAAGAACACACATTACATTTCTTCTTTTACTTATATGAGTTAAAAAAATAGTTTTTAGACATATTGCTCTCACACTATACAGAGAACCTAAGAACCTTATTACATTTTCTTGACTTAATGAGTTTAATGAGCCTCACCTGTTTTCCTTGATCTCACTTGTCTACTACTTTAACACAAAGTAGCCTACACTACATATGATGTTGTCTGAATAAATTTAGTTAACTTGAGTCATGACCTGCCTGATAATCAGACTGAATTGCCCTTTTGTGGAGCTGTATGGGGTACTTATCCATAGTCAGTGTATTACATACAGTAGATGTCAGTCAGCGTGCCCTCAGTTTGAAGAAGCAGGCTGGAGACAGGCAAGGAAGCTAAGTAATGTACTGCTATTAATAGGGGTCAGCAACAAAATGTATTTTAGCCACAAAAAAAAGGTCCCACTCAAATTAATCTCAGTTTAAGTATGCTATATTGAGAGCATTTTCACTGCTTTATCTATCCGTCGGACACCAGCAGCTCCTGTGTTTAGCAATGCTTAACTATCACTATTTTTCTCAATGGAGTCTGGCTTTGCAGAGAGCCATACATCGTTTTCCAGTTGGAAATCTCTTTGTGACATTAAGGTAAAGCAATGAAAATATTCTAAATATAGAGAACACTAAAACTGATATAGATTGTTTTAGGTAAGACCCCTCCACAGCAGTGGATTGCTTAGCTTCCCTGTCAGGCTCCAGCCTGCCTCTCCAAACTGGGGCATGCCTACTGACATCTACTGAATGTAATATACTGTCTATGGATAAGTGCCCCATACCAGAGTCCTGCACTGGGTCAGGTTGCCATGGGTACCTAACGGGTAACCCGCAAAAAGCTGTGTAATGGGTAAAATATAAATATATATAAAGCGGCCTGGGTTTGACTCCAGCCTGTGGCCCTTTGCTGCATGTCATCCCCTCTCTCTCTCCCCCTTTCACGCTTGACTGTCCTATCAATTAAAGGCAAAATGCTCCAAAAAATATCTTAAAAAAAAAAAAAAAGAATGGAACAAATGCAAAAGATGTGCAGGATATGTGTAATATTTTTACATCTAAATCACTTTTGTCAGGCTGCAATTCATTTTATTTTGAAAGTCAATGACACAAGTCAAAGGGATGAGAATGAGCTGACAGCCTCCATCGAGTTAAAGACACCCAAGGAGTATCCTTTTGAGGTGTTATGGTGGTGGAAGGAGCATGCTAAAATGTTTCCTAACCTGGCAGCGATTGGGCAGAATGTTTGCATCGAGCGAAGTCAGTGAAAGAGACTTTTCCTCCGCTGGATTTGTAATTCAAGAATGTAGATCCCAGCTTAATGTGAGTGACTGTAGCCTGCGTGTGATTAATCATGGGTGCGAGTTGGGTCGTGGAACTTAATGTGACATAGACAAGACATAGTGATGGGTAACGGGTCTGTTCTGGTACTGAGCTTCACAGGTATGGGTGGGTGAGGGTTTTCAGAAATGGACCTGTGCAGGACGTCCAATACAACCCCACTTAAAAAAACATGAACTTTCCCTTGATATTATGATTTCTGTTTTCGGGAAGGGGTTACTATGTTTTGCCCCAACCGAATGACGACTAATGAAATGATCTCACAGATGCTGTGGCAGTGGTTGCTACAGTAAAAACAAAAAAATATTTTGCACGACATACAGAGAAAACATGCCAGTTTAAGAGTTTAAGGTACATTAGTGTACAATCTGTAGTTGAGTTGATCATCCATGCTTGTTGCCACTTATTTTTAATGGATGTAACTTTTTTCTGGCTTTGGCTCAGGAAGCTCTTGACACAACATTAGACCTATTTGAACCACTCAGAAATGTGGCCAAGGTGGCAAAACAGCCAAGCTGGCCACAGCACTAGAACCTTTAGTGGCGTGTAAAGTTTTGTTGTTGTTGTTTTTTTTGAGAAAAATTGCCTGCTTGCAATTTGCCTAACTTTAATAGGTTTCTTTCTCACTCCAACCCGGTGCTAAGAATAGAGATATTTAATTCAGGTTATCTCCTGCTTTCAAATTTCAATTAGTGCCTCTTAAACTGCAATACAAGATATTTTCAAACGGTGCACTTTCATGCCGTCTGCTGTCAGCAAAGTCAGCAAATGCCTGCTCGAGAATGCCTAAATAAAGTGTTATGTGCTTCAGCTGAAATCACACGAAAACAAGAAAACACTTCCTGAATATCGCGACATCTCAAACACTCAGACGAGTGTGCGGTGCATAAATAGCCACTGGAGGCTAAGCATCAGTGAGCCTGGGATGCAGCTGTGACCGTGTTCGAGATGATGAAATGCAGAACATTAACAGACTTTGTCATCTGCTCTGCTTCGCTGTTGCCTACATGAGATACGCCCACTCACTTTCTCTTTAGTTGTGACCTTGACAAATCTCAGAGATGACAAGCAAATGAGCCAGAGTATGTGTGGATGTGTGTGTGTGGGGGACAATTAATCTCCTTGTATATTACACCTGTAAGTGCTAAGGCAAAAGTGGAAAAGAGCCCCTCACATAATTTGCCAGGAGTACCTGCCTTCGTTGTTATCTTTGATTGGAAAGGGGGCTCAAGTGGCACGCGTTAGACGATAGATTGCTCCGATGGAGTCACGGTGACAGCCATGCGGGTTGTTTAAAGGGCCATTCGGATGCAATCTGAGAGATTTCAGCCTGGATTTATACCTCCCCTATTGCCAGGGCTCCTCACTCCGGAGCTATAGTAAACGGGAATGAATTATTGTGTCAGGAAGCAGACTTCCCACTCTCCCTCCCAGCCAGCAGGCCCCTAAGCTGAGCAGTCTGGCTTGTGCTGTGCATTTCATTAACACTCTGGAGCACTTCACCTGTGTGTGTGAAGCCCATTAACACTGTCATTAGAGGAGCCCGGAGCATGTCATGTTGAGGTCAGAGGTGTCCCCTTGCTGAGAAAAAACAAAGCCAGATTTATTTCAATGGTCCATGTTGGTTATTCTTAAAATAAACCTCAATTTTTTAATTAACGCTGTACTGTGATATAGGTGATAACAAAGTGCTGCTATCTGTTAGGGATAGATATAGATGTAGATATAAGCCTTTTTCTGACACAGAATATGGAACACTGCTGGCGTTATCTGTCTGTTAAAAGTGATACTTTTTGTCATCCAGACAGGGTGAGTGGGTGTCTTTTATGTTAATGTTCCTCACAGCTTCATTCAGACATGACAGGACATTTAGGGAAAGAGACACAATGCTCACGTGGTACTTTGCACCTGGTGAGGGAGCAGAGAGGGAAGCAGACCAGAGAAGGCTGCATCACGGATGGATTTTAAAACTTATTTTGCCATTGAAGCCTTAAATAATGATCAGCGTTAGGGATGCTTTCCACCACTTCTTACAGTGAACCCACTCCAACCACTTGCATCAGTTTTATCATTTAACATGACTTTCATTCAATTTGGGGTCATTCCTGTTTCCCCACTGTCCCCATGTTACCTAGCTCTATATAGCACATAATGGAAACCTGAGAAAAATGTTCTTCAGTTTGCTATTTGCTTAGTATGACATAGGTTAAGTTTGGGGACTAATATCATGACTGGCGTCCATCTAAATATGATTGTTCTTTTGGTTAGGGGGGGACAGTTCCAAAATTGACTGCAGCCCAGGGAAAAAAACACCCTAACATGAGAATAAAAAAAAACAGAAATTAAATCAATAAAGAATGATGCCAATAATAATACTAATACTAATACTTATAATGATAAAGGAACATAGGATCCATGGCAACATGGGTATAGAAACTTTGGACTGTGGGAACATAGGACATAGGAAATTATATATAATATTAATATTCGATAGGACGGATTAAGCATGACAGGGGGAAGGGGAGAGAGATGGAATGACATACAGGTTGGAATCCAACCTGCGTCCATGGCTGCGCCAAGGACTTTGCCTTTGTACGTGGGACACCCGCTCAACCCGCTGAGCTACTGCGCACCCCAGGACATGAGGAACTTTTAATCTTACATTTGAATCTATTTATGGCTTTCAGTCTAAAATGTTCCACGTATATGCAAAGTAACCCAAAGCCTTTTTTTAGAGACAGAGAGTGAAAAGAAACTGGCATGAATGCAATAGGGTTGTTGGTTGTTAACAGAAAATTGAGGTGAGGAGCATGGGACCCTATGGCAACATAGGTCCCATGGACACATAAGACCCTGAGAACATGGGACCAATGGAAACATAGGACCCATGGGATCATATGACCAATAGGAACCTAACCTCAAATAATATGACACTAAGTTATTAACTAACTTATAATCACAAATATATTTTGTTTACAATGTACTGGTAACAATAACTTTATTTGTTTTGGAAACATTAATGCCCCCCCTCTCTATTTACATAAAATGGTTCAGTCTGACTGGATCAGCTGCAGTGCGCCGTAATTTGTCACAGACAGCGGGTAAGGAGGCGGAGACGGCAATATGCCTCAAAAATCAGGTAGCCAAAAACGGAAAGAAAGGAAGCTAAGAGAGGAGAAAGAAGCAAAGGGTCGACAGTATGTCACCCAGTATTTCAAAAAGCAAGGTGGGTTTGTTAGTGGTTCATGTGGTGGAAAGTTATGGAATATTAACTTTGTCCCTGGTCTATAAGCATCGAACGAAGCTTCGAAGCTTCTAATTTTTTGGGTCAGCCCTATAACGTTCACTCTACAGAGCCAGGTCCAGGATCCTCTTCAAGTTTGTCAGGGAGGAATGTGGAAGTGCAGGAAGAGATTGTTCTTTTTTCACAAATGTGGGAATGATAGTCAAAAATACCATCAAAATGCATAGTTTTATGTAAAATAGCATAAAAAATTTTCGGCGGCCTCCCGGCCAGCTGTGTATAGAGCCCAGCAAAAATTATTTTCATGGGGCTCAAAATCCCTGTCAGCACCCATGTTCCCAGGTGTCCTGTGTTCTTAGTGTCCTATGTTCCCACGGTCCTAGGTTCCTATTGGTCATATGATGTATATATATATATATATATATATATATATATATATATATATAAACCGATGTAAGGCACCAACTGACGGTATTTCCGAATAGGCTAAGCAGCCATATCCTGAAAACAATCTAGGCCTTCATCCTGCTTAGCTGTAAATATAGGAAGTTATAACTGAGATTTAAAGATTTAAGAAAACACAGCAATCCAGCTGTTTTCTTTTCACTGTTTTCATTTTTGGGCTAGAATAAGAAGTTAGAAATTCTTTAATCCAGTGGGTGTCAGGTTCAAGGCCATGGGAACTCAGCCAACAGCGAGGTCAAGCAGAAAGAGTACTAGTTGCCAAATTGCCATTGTGCATTTTTCAAATCTGTACCTGTCAGGAGCATCCTGATGTGAGTCAACTCTCCCGCAGTGCCTGCTGGATAAACACTCAGACCCGGACAGGACAAAAAAACACAGCGATCATAACTTCCAGAAAAGGAACTCACTTTGCTTTCAAATCTTTAGTAAAACTAGACCACAAACAACAAAGACTGAGGAGTGAAAATTACATGGGAAGCATTGATTCCTCTGAGCTGTCAATAAATATCGACATGTTTTTACAGAAACATTCAGCTTTAATTTAAGTGATCTGAGTTACACAACCATCATATCTGGGACAAAATAAACTCAGATGACAGAACTAAATTAATAAAGAAGCTTAGAGAATGTCTGTGGTGGAACAAACTTTGACAATAACGAGCTGCAAAGACACAAATGGAACTGATGTTTTCTTCACAATACGTCTGTCTGTTGGCCTTTCCATCAATAACCAGCCCAAAAAACAAAGAAATATTGCATGATTAAAATGTCACTGCAGCACAGATACTATAGCTGAGCTACTGGCATGTCATCTTAAGAATGATAAAATGAATAACTGAGCACTGAGGAATCATTCAGAGTATTTGTCTCTTTGGCACCTGACAGCAACCATACTTAAACCTGTTGTCACATGCTCATTACTCATATTTGGAGGAAAAAAAGAAGAGCCCATGTGTAGTTCTCCCACTGCTCTGTGGTACTTTTCACACCATTTTAATCCCTAATCAACTACAGAGCGCAGTTTACATTGAAGCTTGTTTTCACTTCAAAAAGACAACCTGCCATACCAACTGCACTTACTCAAGCAGCACCTCAGCCGCACAGCCGAGAGCCATTCACCGGAGACCAAATTATAGCTTGCATGTATTGATTGAATTCTGTCGGAACAAATATCAACACCTTTAATTAATAACTGTCTGTGCACACCCTTTCTCAGCAAAAAAGATGCCTACAAAAGTCAATATCAGAGGAGAGGATGCATCAGGAGATCACTGAGTTGAAAAACTGTAATTGGTCACATCAAGCAAGCTTTGTGCTTGAATATAATGTGCTGGATTCAAGAAATGATCTGAGGTGGGACCGGACACATAGCTTCTCATTAAGTGGGCGGTCACCTTTAAAGCTACAGTCGGTTACTTTCAGGAAAATACTTTTTTACATATTTGCTGAAACTGTCACTGCATGCCGTGCAGAGGTATGTAAGACAGATAATCTGTGAAAAAAAAAACATGTCTGTCCTCCTCCTCCTATTGCCTCTGACAGAATTTGCTAGAAACTGTAGCCCTTTTTAAACAGGAATTGTGCAATTTTGCAGGAAAGCCCAATCAGTCTTTTTTCAGCATTGGCAGTATGAAAACAAAATCGGGGAGTGAGACAATTTGCCGCTTACCTACTTTTGTTCATACAGAATGTGCCTTTTTCGGGGCAATGGGGGCGTGAGCAAGTAACAAAACGTGTGGCTCAGCGACGTAAACAGTGACGTGGGAGGGAAGCCGCGGCTAGTCAGGCGGCGATTCTCTCATAAGTTGGCCCATCCTTCACCGTCCCCTTCATCTGATGGTTAATGGCCTCTTTGTTTGTGAGGGCAAGGAGGGCGTACAATGCCTTGCCTCCCCAGTTGCTCATCTTTCCAGTGTCTGTCAGGTCTGCGTTTCCCTCTTGCTACTAGCTGCTCGCTAATTCCTGTTATCATCTGTTTCCTGTTTATCCACCGCCAGTGGCTCACACGTGCGGCGTCATCAACAGCTCCTCCCACAAGTCATCAACAGCCCCTTCCGTTGCGGAAGGCCGCCTCGGTCTGTTTAGACTAAAAGGGTTCCACCAATACGACTACCCTACGAGGTGGAAAATTGGGCACCTTGGATCAACTCGCCATTCCGCCTCTGTGTGTCTAAACGCTCGCAGCTGACCGGCAAAACAGCCCAACATTCGCAGAAAATCTAGCACTGTAAAAGGGGCTTGTGGCTCATAAAAAACAACCAGTCAGAGCCAAGGAATCTCTAACCTGACTGTCAATCGTGTCAATCATGGCTCATGAACTGCAGTCAAACTGTCAAACTATCAGCATTGATTAAATTGAATCAAGATTATGTTATTGTATTACCGATTTCTCACCTCAAATGTTAAACATATCTTAGTGTACTGTTTATCAGAAGAATAAGAATGTGTGTGACCTGACTGCCATGTTTGAAACAGTCTAGGGGAGCAATAAGCACCACCCAACAGTTAGACCAACGTTCTCATGTTACAGCTAAACTGTACACTAAAATATTCTTCTGTAAACATTTGAGGTGATAAAGAGGCAATACATTAACAGTATCTTGATTTTATTTGATCAACGCTGCCTAGTTTGACAGCTGGACTGCAGTTCATGAGTCATATTGACATGATTGACAGCTGCGTTAGAGACTCTTCAGCTCTGACTGGTTGTTTCCTTTATGTGTGGAAATGCCATTAAAAGCAATGTGAGGGTGCAGAGGAACATTCCTTTTTTCGCAGATCATCTGTCCCATGTACTGCCTGTGTGGATATACGGTGTGCAGGAATAAATCCTTAAACCCAAAAATCTGTTAGAATTTTAGC
The DNA here is from genome assembly GCF_006386435.1 of Epinephelus moara. Classification (NCBI taxonomy): domain Eukaryota; kingdom Metazoa; phylum Chordata; class Actinopteri; order Perciformes; family Serranidae; genus Epinephelus; species Epinephelus moara. Next base: position 35,698,506 of record NC_065508.1, on the reverse strand, counting down.
ACTCCCAGTTCCATGGTCTTAAAATTAATAGATTTTTTTTTAATGAGTTTTTGTTTAGATGCCTGAAATAAGGTCAGTGGTCAACACAAGTTTAAGAGAATTTCACGTTTTGTTCAAAAACATAAAACACAATGTTGAAGTCATGTGACCGTAATAAAAAAAACAAACGAACACTGAACACACTTTTATCTCATGAGGTAAAACTTACTGACAAAGTTTTCCTTTGGGATGATAATTTGCAGTTGGAAAAAAGGTAATAAATTCGCAATATATTGCAATATATTTCATCGCAATACTAGGCATATCGCCATATCGCAACAATACTGTATCGTGATCTAAGTATCATGATAATATCGTATCGTGGGTCGTTTGGGGATTCCCACTCCAAGTAAGTATCAAACTTTTTGAAGCTTATTTTCTGCATCCAAAATCCAACACAAAAATTCCCCTTGGGTATTTGTTGAGGGGACCAGGGTGATGCTAACTTCTACAATTAAACATCATCTCTGCAGCACTCTTTCGTGACAGTTTCACAAAAAATGACAGAAAGTTATTTTCATAAAAGTTACCAACTACAGCTTTAAACACCTCCGTTCTGGATCTCTTCTGCATATTCGTAATACTGTTTGTTTTGTTCTCTGTTACTGATGTTACAGATGCAGTGAAAAACAAAAGAGATTTTATTTTTTTATTTTTTTTATCCATGTGTTTTTAAGACTGTGCAGCCTGCCTCTAGCTCTCCACATTATCTTATACAATTTGAGTATTGAATACATTTCAGTGCCATATCCCAGAAAACAGCCCTGGAAATAGCCGCTGTCACTGACATTTGAAAGAAAGAAAAATGTGATAGCTGGTGGGCTGCACATCGGCAGATTACTTAGAATATTGTTGCTAGCAGTCAAAATGTGTTCAGAAATGTATTCCGATGTCCACACTGTGCTGAGGGCTTTGCTCGCAGACCACACAAGACAGTATGAAAATAATGTTTGCTAGAGTGAGATCATAAAATGGCAGCGGGCACCACTCTGCAATCACTCCATCTCCTCCAATAAAGCAGCAATGTCAACACAGAGCTAGGTGAAGGACATGCCTGCTGAGAATCCAATGCCTTCTGCTCCACTGTGTTTCACTTTAAAGTGGCACATTTAGGAGCCCTAAAGGGGGTCACCTCATTTTATGGCACATATATTTGGGTACATTTATGACCCTAACCTTCAGGCCCACAGCTTTGGTAAGGTTATTGACTTATTGTATATGTGAAGATGTCTCATAAACTCTGATGTCCCTCTTTAGCCAATATCGAGCACACTTCATGCCAGAGGGGAGGAGGAAAAACAATCTGATTTGCCTCTGGCTGGTGGCACATCTATTTTCCATTCAACAGATTTTTGGGCGAGTGTGTGTATATGCGTGAGTGTTTTATGTGTGTGCCTGCTGCATGCAGCAGATGGGCAGAGAGAATTATCTGAATACCAGTATGGAAATGTGATAAATATTCCTTGAGATGAAATCATCTAAAGCCTTCCAACACTGCAAGTCTAATTAGATGATGGTAATTAATCACATGTTGCTGTGGTTGTTCTGAATAATGAGACTCCAAAAAGTCCGATTTATCAATCTGGATGGGACTAAGCACTCTGTTTATTATTGATCACGGACATGACTTGATGATCACCCCTTCGCTAATCTTTAGAGAGGGTTAAAAAGGCAGAATATTTGATTTTCCTTTACTCTGTCCTCATAAGAATTGTTATTTTTCAGAGCATACAGCACAAGTGCACTGTGTTTTCTCCCCCACCCACTGTGAACATCAAGCCTAAAGTGTACACTAAGCATTGTGAAGTATTAATTAAACCGCAGCTGATAAAACAATATGTTGATATCACATCATCAAATGGCATATGTTAATTGTGTATTCCCGGACCTCATTATAAAATTCTGCTAGAGTAATTCCAAACAAAGTTACGCTGGTGCTTCATCCGGGCAGCTTCCTAAGGGGCCTGGTGTAATTGTATCATCAACTGCAGCAAGTCATCTTATCCACAGTTTCACTTCACCACATGGGGAGCACTCCAAGCTCCACTCTGATAAGAGTGAGTCTCCTCCTGAATGGAGCCATTGAGAAACACTGATGTAGTACTGTTGTTGCAGAGAGAAGCTAGGCCGTGCAGCCTCCATACAAGTAGCAGTAGCTATTCAGAGTAAAATGAAGACTCTCTCAAAATATGTATAAACACACTTACCATGATCTTTTAGCTGGTAATTAGTATGACAGATCATTTAAATGGGAACCCACTAAAATTTGTGGATCACTAAAGCAATATAATAAATGACTCCAGTATATCTGCAAGGGCTGATTGTACTGTAGGTGAATATCAATATCTGAACCATTAATGTGCTGAGATTTTTGGCTTCAAAAGTCATCTTATAATCCCTGATTTGGGACTGAAACTGAATTTTGAATGTCATTGCAGCAGCAGAATCACCAGGAAGACGATTCTGCAAATGGCTTTTCATATCCCCCCTTTCTAGCATGTGTCTTTATGGAAACTACATAATTTTTAATGTTAGGGTTTGATAAAAATGTCAGTATTAATTGCTGGTTTGAGACAAGATATGAACTATGTCCTGTATCAAAGTCAGAACCCATGCATGTCTGTTCACCACTGTGACATCCATGGGTGCCTGATTATGTTTTAAAATGGAACCTGGGAAGATACATAATTAGAAGAGTAATTTGAAACAAATTTCCTGCATTTCTACACCACTTGCACAAGTCTAGATCAGTTAGATTGAGGGCGTAGAGAACGGCATAATAATTAGGTGGACCCTGTATGAGAGTGTGAGAGAATAATCATAATAATCAGGAGTGGACTTTACCATTAGGCCCCCAACCAAAAGGGCCCAAACAGTAATAGATCTGTTATGATGAAGTGAATTATATTATTACTCTAACTCATTGTACCTTAAATTAACTTACGAAAGGCCCCCACAGCAGCCTTTAAAAAAGCAACTGTATACTTGTACTTCAGAGGAACACAATGCACCACTAAATATGTCTGACGGATAAATGTTAAGATAAGATATACATTATTGATCCCCCAGAGGGGAAATTCAAACTGGTTATACTGAGGATTCAGAGTTCTACTCACATAATGATACAGTATTATTTATAAAACTATCCAGCATCAGTATTGGGCAGTAGCATCACTACAAATAGTGACATTACTAACTTAACTACATTTCTCAGTGGCATGGTGGTAACGTCACTACTTTCTGAGTCAAATACTTTTTTTCTGCAGACGTCTGGATAAAAGTAAGGATAACACAAGTGAGGACAAATAATGTGACTGACACCAGGGCCACACTGAGACATGTAGACAAGGGTCGCACTTCTGTATGACGTCAGATACTAATCCTTCAGTTTATTCTGCTTGCTGCTTTGTTTTTGACTTTTCTTGGCAAGACCAGCCCAGCTCTGCCTCTGATTGGCTACACTGCACTTCTTGACATGGCTCTCACGTGTCTTGGCCATACAGTGTATATGTTTACTGGATTTGCAGTGGACACTAGAGAAAAAGACACAACGAGGGCCAATAAAAAAAAAAAAAAGCCAGAGAGACAGAAAATAGTATAAAGAAGGAAGAGACGAAAGAGAGAGTGACATACTAATGTCACATGTTATTTGCAGGACATGTTCATGTTCTAATGTCCCAAAAGAAGAAAAGATTTATTTAGGTCAGACATTTTTATTGTTTATGTTACCATCTTTTCTTTACTATGGTTTTATTGACTGAAAAATATATTTTGTAATTCTGTTTTTGAATAACTGACATAGCCAGATAGCCTACTGAAAGAGGCTAAGACAGAGAAATGCATTAAGTGGGAAGAGGAGAGAGAAAGAGAGAGAGCAATAGGCCGACTGATGATGTCATGTTATTGGGGGACATGTTCCAATGTCTTCAAAAAAAAAAAGAAAAGAAAGAAAGAGAGAAAAAAGAAAGTTTTTATTTAAGTCTGTTATTTTATTGTAATTAGTTCAACTGATGATGTTTTCGCCTGCCTATTTGTTTGGCTGACAGTTTATCTTATCACTGAGATAACACTGATTTGACATTAAGGAAAGAAACAAATGTAACTTTCCAAGTAGCAATATACTTTTGCCATTTTCTCGTAGCTTAGCTTGCTGCATTTCTCTGAGGATAGCTTCACTGTAGTGAAAATGTATTTTGATGTAGAGTAACTGGTAGCTTAGCTCACTACATTTTCCAAGTAGCTTGCCCAACTGTCCAGCATTTAAAGAATTAAAAGCTCCAACTTGAAAATACTTCAAGTAAATGTAAGTACATCGCCCTAATAATACCTCTCCTGACTGCAGGACTTTGACTTTAACTTTTTCTGTGTGCTGTCAAGAAAAAAGTTTTGAGTACTTCTTCCTACAGCTGCTAACAGCCTACCAACATGACCAGTTAGAGAAAGAGTGAAAATAAAGCAACGCAGTCTGCCTGGGGCCTCAGCCACCAAATCACTAAATCTGCCCCTGATAATAACAATGGATGCGCAGCTCTGGATGAAAGGAGAGACACGCAGAGCCATGTGTCCTCGTAAAAAAAATTCCATCCAAAGTCAAAGGCTAAGAAAGAAACAAAAACAGTCTGCAGAGGTCTAAAAAAGTCACTTCCAAACACAGATCAGTTGACTGTTAATTCAGACACTGGTGCTGTGAGGAAGCTCAGCTATGTTTGTCTCCCTCTCTGACAGCGCTGTACTCTGATCAGTCGAGCTGCTGTGTGATCAGAGATCAGGGTGGTCCTGTGAGGTTTTTCTTTTAAGGACTACTTGTTTTGTCAGTTGCTAAGAACAGTAAAAATAATTGATACAGGCTGCTTAAATAGCATCACCTGATTGCAGGGACTATATTTTTGAAGAGGAAAAAGTGCCATAAAAAAACCCATAGCATTGCATTTGCTCTACTTGCTCGGTTGCTCAGGCGCCTATACTGACATCCACACCCTCACTTTCCAACTTGCTACATACAGGGCACAATACTTCCTGCACTGGCACTGGACATAAATTGAAAGGAGCAGAAATGTCCAATTCTGATGTAACTCCTAAGGATACTGGGCCTTGTTGCAGTTACAGGCCACAGTAGCTCAGTTTGATGGGTGAGAGGAGGTCTAGGCTCAACCAGAAACATGAGTTTTGTCCCACATATGATCTAATTCTAGCTGTATTTTTCAAGGAAAAACGACTAAATGTAACCTATTTAAAAAGCATGCAGACTAAAATTGCTTGATTTTTAAATGAGGTGAGGTTGATGGACACTTTTGTCCCACAGCGAAAAATACAATGCAGAGCGGCTCACAGCTGGAAAAAGAGGACTGTGGTGCAACAGCTCCAACAACTGCTCAGACAACACAAAATAAACAAACAAACAAAATCCTGAGAAAAACAATTCCTGATTATTCAGTCTGAAAAATAAAAATACCTTTGATGAATGTTCTTCAGTGCAATGCTCTTTTAAATTTAGTGTTTGCACAAAACAATAAAGTACATTAATTTCTTGTATTTTATCCTTGATGGATAAAAACATCTTACTGTCAACAGCAGTGCAAGATAACAACAGTGCATAACAGACTGTATATAGACACAATGTTTAATCCCATAGTCCCCTGTCAGATGGAATGTGTAGTGTGAGAGAAAATACAAAATAATCAGAAAAAGACAGCATTAAAATTAAAATGCTTCGTTTTTGAAAGTACTGTTAATGGACACTATTTTCCTAGGATGCAGTGCTAAAAATAAATAAGGAGCTACTAACAGCTAGAAAAAAATTAATTAACCTAACTGTGAACAGTGGTAAAGACAACAGAAAATAAATATTAAATCTTGCCTTTTCTTTGTAACGTTTAATTGACAATGACATTTGAGTATTGCTGTTTGATAAATGTGCATCAGCGCACAAATTGTACAGCTTTCTGTTAGGATATAAAGGTCATGTATCCCGTGTGTAAGGGTTAGGGGATATATTGGCAGAATTGGAATTCTATATATGTTTTATTTAGTGTATAATCACCTGAAAATAAGAATCATTGTGGGGGTTTTTTCACTTAGAGACGTTTCAATGCCACCACTATAACCTGCCGCCTCCAGTTATTTCAATAAGGGCAAGACGGCAGCAGGGAAGTGGTTTTAGAATGAGGCGGTCAAGGTATGAAGCCCTCGTACATGTGCATAGATTTTGCTCTGCTCTGATTTGTTCACCATGTTGAATATCTGGCGGTTGCTGCCTGGCTGTCGCAAAACAGCGGGCATCATGCAATCAGAAAGAAGGCAAGATGGAGGAGCCAATAATGCTGATGTCTGAATACCCAGAATTACGGCGCTTATGAGGACAACCAGAAGAAAAACTGGGCCTGGAAAAGCATTGCTACCAAACTTCAGATGACTGGTAAATTATGTAGAAATCACCAAAGCACCTTCCTGGCATGACAGCCGCGGAGTATGGCTGCGGCGGCCACTTTTAAAAATGCTTTACCTCTTGGAGGAACACTCTTGCAGGTAGGCTACTGTCAGGGCGTTTGCCATGCAGTGGTGTGAAAGCAGCTTTAGAGTGAGCTCTTTTTATCTACGTTGGGAGCTGGTCCTCGTCCACGGAGATCACCATGCTGCCTTGCCGTGTTTCTACAATAGCCCAGAATGGACAAAACTAAACAGTGGCTCTAGAAAGGGCCATTTGCATTTTCGCGTGCACCATCAAAGTTGGCAGCCCATCCATGACAAAAGCATCGGAAAGACACTGAGTTTTCTACATGAAACTGCTTTATTTAGTGTTTTTAATGGTTTAAATCACCGGGTATGTTTGTTTATGAGAGAAGGAGACTTTTATGGATGATAATTTATCAGAGAAAAATGGTGAGGATACATTAGCAGAAGCTGGGCTAGCGACCCGTCTGTGACTTACTGAACAGTGTAGGAGAGACTGATTTGTATTGTTAAACTGTTTTATTCAGTGTTTTTACCGTTTTAAATCACCAGACCCGTTAGTTTTGGAGACGAAGAGACGTCTGTGGATAATTAGACTCCTGGTTAAAACCTCCTGAACAATGAACACTGAAGGAATTGATACGATACGATACGATACGATATGATACGATACGATACGATACGATGTGATGTAATACGATACACTTTATTTTCCATTAGGGAAATTTATCATGGACTCAGGAGCTGCACAAGTATTGCTGCCTTACAATAATAATCCAGAAGAAATTAAAAGCATATACCCTAAAAACATAAAAACACAAATAACAGCATTGCACATCAGCCATTCATGTATTGCACATAACACCAGCACACAACAGAGCACCATAAGTTTCAGCCTGTTGCAATATGTAATCCTCACCACTAGATGCCTCTAAATCTCCCTACATTTCACACATTCATTTAAAGTATGTTGATTTTTGGTATGCTAACTGCAAATAGTCTAATACTGCAAAAACAGTGTACAAAGAAAATAACTCTGTGTTACATGCTGACTACAATTAGCATGCTAAAAACAGAGCCTTGTAGTCATTTCTTTTTAATGCAATAGAGACCATACATCACATTAGAGACCATACCTCTAATGTAAACTGAGAAACCCCAAAATCTTCCACAGTTTTTGGTGGAAGAAAAAGAGATAATTCCTACAGCATGAGCGGCACTACCTGTAGTTTTCCAGACTAACAAGTACATTAATTTGAAAAATGCTAATAAGCTGTTGACAGTATGTGGGACAGTAGCAGTCACTTTGATTGTTTCAGGGTAATTAGATACTATTTTTCGCACCCATTTATGTATTCAGTAATCCATTGGCAGTTATGTGCTGCTGTGAAGATGGCACTAAGTAGTGAGACAGTGCTGCAATATGTAAGAGAGTATCAGGTGTTTGACTGTGTTCTTATTTGAACCCAACAGCAGCCCAGGTGCCAGTGTTCCTCCTTTAAATCAGACAGCAACGTCATCAAACCCTATAGATAAGCCGGTGGAAGCAGTGTTTACTCACCATGCTGAGCAAACTTAGAATTCAGTTCAATTTATAAGCTTATTGACTTTATTGTCCTCTGCCACAGGACTCTGGACCTGTGACTCAAGATAAGAATTATAAATCAAGGCAAACAATAAAACACAGGTACCCAGCATTGCTTGGAGGTGAAGCTTTACTGTAGTGCTTGTGATTCTTTATTTACAACTATCAGCTTGGAAGGCAAAATCTGTGTGGGCTGCCATTAAAGGTGTTTCAATATGCTGTTTACCCCATCTCCCCATTTAATTAACTGTCATTGATTTGTGTTGACTAGGTGCGGTTTATGTACCCTTTCTCCTCTTGTAATTTCACCATGTTTCCACACTGAGTGATTGGTGCTGCGAAGATGCACCCAAATTAATCTTGCATTTAAGAGCCATTCTCTCCTCCAGCAGAATGCAATTGCTAAGATTTTTTTTCCAGCTCAGTCAGGGCCAATGCAAACTACCAAACATTTTCATTAGCAACACCCAGGTTCATGCGCTTGCCCTTATGCCCCGTTGATTGGATATCTTATTAAAATTAAGTTAATGGATTGCTTGTGATTTATCATTGCCCTCCACCGCCCACATTTTTGAATAGAAATAGGGGAGTAATCTGAATTTCCATTTAGTTGTCTGATAAACACAGGAAATGTGCAATTTGGAAGAAAATGAAGCATTATCAGCATGAGACCACCATGCACCGACTCTAAGGGCCACAACGAGAGTCCCACAGCCCAAAAACTTCCACAGAGTTTGGAGAGGCAGCTGAGAAAAAGCCAGCAGTGTCCTGCTACAGGATATGGACTCACATGATGTTCAGTCCTTTTTCATCTTGAATTACCCAACTTCTCTTCAAGACCTGGGCCTTTCCAGAAAACACTTACTGACTTTCCACACGAACATTCACACCAGAGATCTGACTTAAGCTTAAAGCAGAAATTTGAGTAAGGCAGTCTGATATATAGTGGTGGACGTCATTATCTGTTTCTGTATCTGTTCAGGCAAATGTATTTTCTACCTCTTATTTATTGGCTATATGATTGTTGTGACCTCAAAGCATCAAATTGATTTAATGAATATATGAATATATAAATCAATATGTAAACATATCAAATGATAATATAAATATACAGATGAGTCAATAAGTCAATAAGTAAATAGGTTTTTATAAAAAAAAACTTTCTAAATGACTACTTAAATTTATTTAAGAGGACTTTTATTTCCTCCAGCTCTTTTTATTTTCATCTGTTTAAATAACCATAACATACTTATTAGGATGTCTGTGGATGTTTAAATTTTATGAAGCTTAACCTCCTGTGACCCTGTGTTCTCTTACTGTATGAAGACATCAGTTTGGGACTGCTGCACCTAATACTTCATTCAGCTTAACTTAGACCTGCTGTCCTCATACGTGGACACTTTTATGTGCAATCCAGTGGTAGCAAGAGCACAACACACTAACCTATGTAAAAACAAGATAGCAGCCATTTCTGCAAAGTTAGTCTGCAGCCAATCCTGATATAAAAGTGGACAATGTACAAAACCTGATCACATTTCACAGTTGAAACTTGTTTACTTAGGCTTAATAACACTTGTATTTTGATATGGCACACAAATGTGGCCAATTTTTAGCAATGACAAGCTTAAATGCTGTTGATTATGAAGTATTCATTTGAGGACATTGGGACATTGGGTGTCACCGACTGTTCCAACAGACACAAAGGACATTAATTTGGAGTATGAAGCAGGGAAAATTTATGCAGAGTGGAAAAAAATGAACAAATCACAGGGCTTTGCATTATTTGCAATTTTGATTTTGCACAACAATGTCAGACATTGGAATAAACAGTTTTATATTTCACTGCACCCTTGTGACTATCAAAAATAAGCCCATTGTCCCCGTGTGAGGACATCCTTTTTTTTTTTTTCAAAAACGGCTCACTGTTTAAAGACAATACTTTTTTTCCCCCAACTCATTCCAAATAGCTAAGAACAATTAAAAATGCTAACCTCCAAAAGTTTGGATCTCAGGAGGCTATGGCTGATACATACAGCATGTTACATCTTAAAAGGATACATATTGACTGTAGTACAGGGTAAAACTTTTTTCTTTCTTTTTTTCAATATTTTCAATGGGTTTTTTTTTGTTTATTTCAAGGAAATTAAAGGTGCAGTATGCAATACTGGAGAAGGTTTACTTGACTGTTAAGTCTCATTCACAGGTCATCAAATAGTGATGCTTTGGGTTGGTAGTCAGACTGAACTGCTAATTCAAAGTGTCGTTATTTGGCACCCTGGGAATGAGAATCAGCAATCAACTATCTTTCTCCATAATCATATACTAACACATCCTACAGCCTCTAAGCTTCATTTTGATGTATGTATGCAGGGGTTTGACAGAAATCCAGATGCCACACCAGAATTTTGTATCACTACTCCAGCACATGACGCCTCCTCCTTATGTGCTCACAGCCCACTGTGTGCTGAATCAGTGGGGATGATCAGAATGTACTCTTCAATAATGTGTAGTAAAGAAAATAATTTGTTAGTGAAATCAAGACCTCTCTTGCAAATAGAAGAGGCAGTTTTATTTTGTGGCCACCCACAACCATATGAATTGATTTGAGGAAACATAATGCACAAACATGTCTTTTTTTTTTCTTTTCTCTAAATCACGACAATCAACTTCAGGTAGTTACGTATGTGTTTCCATCGCATTATTTGTGCTTACCAAATAATGTATTTGGATTTAGCTACATCCCTCTTCAGTATTCACTATCCAGCATCTCAATCAGGAAGATGAATAATTGATAAGTAAATAAATTTAGTGGGATGGAACAGTAGAAGCTGTCCTAGTGATCAAATGTTCTGATGCTTTGCTCAAGAACACAATGGCAGCAGCTGTTGAACTTGTCTCTCACTTCTTCCTCAGCTCCTTTACAGTAATTATTTTTTACTCCAGTGAGTCATTAGCAGTGTTCTGTAACCTTTAGGCTAAATCCACAGAATATGTGATTTATTACATATTGACACTGTAGAGACCTCTCATTATGTTTAATGTCATCCTGTGCTGACAGGTGCTTTTCTCATGCCTGCCATTATGTCCAGGAGTGAGAAATATATTATTACGTGTAACAGGATTGGGAGCTCCCGATAAGATATGCAGTGGCAAAAAAAAAGAACTGAATCTAAATTTAGTGAAATGATTTAATAAATTAAAAAATCACGCAAGTTGGTTTTATTAAGCATCTGCACCGGCGAAAGCCGTGGCCGGAGGCACAATGCTGTCTGGTTGTCTGACCGGCCCATTTTTGTGAAAGCGTTACCTCAAGAACACTGCAAGGGAATTTCTTTGAATTTGGCACAAACGTCCACTTGGACTCAACCACGAACTGATTAGATTTTGGTGGTCAAAGGTCAAGGTCACTGTGACTTAACATCCATCTCATTCTCTTAATGTGATATCTTAATAACACCTTGAGCTAACCCTACACTTTTCAGGGTTTGATTCTGGTTTTGGAACAGGGAAGAAGCATGTATCTTTTTATCATTAGTATCATTAATACACAATGTACCCCAAGCACAACATTTTGACCGGAATCCACAAAATCAGCCTGAAAATGAAGGAAATCTGAAATTATTGCATTAGAGTCAATGGAGCACAGCTGTGTTGGTGTTGGATGCTAGTGTGTGCCGGCCCAATGCTACGTTATGATTGATTAGTCTGCATCCAAAGGCGAGACGTAGTGAAGGGTCAAATATGACAATTATCATAAATGTCTGATAGGATAAGATGATGAAGTGAAAGGTCAACTTCACTGTGACATTATAATGTTCTGTAAAAACACTCTTCTGGCCATTTTCCAATGTCATAACTCAGGAGTAAAGGGGGCGACAGCTGGTCAGATAATGAATTGGTGACACTAATCTTGGGTGCACATCTTGAAACCGTGTTGATTGTATAGATCGTCTGTGCTGCTGGGGGAAAGATATGTGTGAAGCATCACAGACATGGATGTAAACTCTAAGTGCAACTTGACTGGTTTGCTGTGAGACAGTAATTCTAGTCCATCAATCTTTTTACATGAAAATAACATAAATCTGTTTAAGAATAGCCAAATAATATTTTGCATCAAGCAGTAATTTGTCCATATTGCAGCAGCCGAGGCATGGCTGGAAATGTAGGAGAATACTTCTCTTTATTGTCAAATACAGAACTATTAGTGGCAGAGAGAGATGACAGTCACATTCCTCCCTGAATGAGATTAGTATCGGTGTTGTGTGATACAATTTGATAGTAGTTAGATAAAAGATAGTCATATCAAATTATATAATAATATTGTACAGTAATACTGAAAATAGGATATAAATAATATTAAAGGTGCTCTTTATTCACAGGCCATTTACTATCCATCCATATTTGTTTGGGTACCCTGCACTTTGCATAAAATTGAAAGCTTTTCTGAGATGACTAAATAACTCAAAACTGTCTGCGTTGATGTGCCAAATCTGCTGGAGCTCCCTCCTAATGCCTGTTAAATGTGGCCACCTGTGCTCACTTAGTCATTCTCGCAAAACCAGACAATGGAGGCAAAGTCATTTGCATCAAAAAGTGTGATAACATTCAAATAAGCGAAAAATAATCCTCCATTATGTACAGATAAAAAATGGGACCTGTCAACTTCTGTCTTTTCCATTTTCCTTTCCTTATACATTTTTAAAACCCAACTTTGTTTCATGGGCAGATCTATTCACCAAGACTTTAGAGGTTCTCAGAAATGCAGACAAATGAATGCAGTACTGTATGTGGACCTTTGTGTGTTACATAAATCAATGACATTCCTACAGTGCAGTGTGCTTTGTTGTTCCAACACAAAGGGCAGATTTAGAACCTTACATGGGCCAAACTCAAACAAACCAAGAGCTTGTTACTTTGCAGCCACCACTCCCACAAAGCCATGAATGCAAGAATGACATACATGCATGTTGATGCAGATCAATGAGCTCTGCATAGACAATGTGATGATTGAGAGTTTGTCATGATGGGGTGGCAATCAACATGACATTCCATTATTCCAACCCTGTCAGTGACTGACATTCATTTCTGCTATAAACATTTTTATCCATAAACTGGATGAAATCAGGCATCAACTATCTCCAACTTTGTCAACACAGCTCCTGCAAAGCATATGCCAAGTTTATGTGACACATTTAACTTTACTGCAGCTCTGCTTTCTGTTATGATGCAGAGAGAAAGAGTGATTGAGAAATAACGAAGCGTGATAATCACTCATTGCTAATTAGATCCACATACATTGAGTTAATCAAAATGGACATTTTGTGTCAAATTAGCAACTTGCTTGATTGGGATGGGGCCCAGTGAGGCCAATATAAATCTGGGATGAGAAAAAAGATAAAAAAGACACTCCCTTGTCCTTCCAATAAAACTCTGATTACCCTCACTTCAGTGGAATACATAACCCTCCCCCTTGTTCTGCCTCCCCCTTTTCCCTAATAATATTTGTACAGTCCCTTCATAAAAGAGACATCTGGAACAATGCAATCTTGTAACTTAACTGCACCAGCTTTGGGAAGTTGAATGTCATTATGCAAGTTTAGAAACTAGCTTGTCATGGACCCATGAATCAAACCCGAAACACTGCAGTCATGGTATACATCCTAGACCTTTAATCGACAGCAGTGATTTATCTTAGTCTTAGTCTATAGATGAGCAATATCCTTCATAGTTTAAGTCTACAAGATATCAACATTTGGTCACGGACTTTCAACGTCAAGATACATGGAAAGTACACTGGGTGTGTTGGTTGTTGACGTTCTTGGACACCGTGTTAACGTCTGCTTGTTACATGCATTGTCTGATTTCAAAAATACACTTCCACTTCCATACCCATCCACCACCCCTCCCCGCTGCCCTACTCAGACTTCCGCTGCCTTAACTTTTGTGGTTGTCCAACCTTGTTTCCCCATGATGCTGCCAAACACTGTGAAACAATATCAGCGACTGGCCATGTATCATGCAAACATGAAAGGACGGCTTTTTTTGTCAGTGTCTGAAGCCGGAAGTTTTTATTTACATTCATTATTTTATTATGCTACATTTTATTATGATTTTATTGATGTTTTTATTTTTGCACTGTGGTCACTGACTGAGAAACATAATTTTGTTCTCTTGTGTATGAAAATGCACAGTGAAAATGACAATAAAAACCTTGAACCCTGAATTGAATCTTGAAGTCACTGACCAAGCGCTGGATTTTGACAACTTTGGAGTGAGACCAGATTGCAAGATGATGACTCATTTGGAAACTGGGAATTTTAGTCCAGTTTTAGTCAACAAGAAATCATTACATTTCAGTCAACTTTTAGTCATTACTTTTACTCAAAATGTTTGTTCTCTTAAACTAATTCAGTTAGGCGAATTCAGAATATCTGAAATTGGGATCAAGATCACAGGTTGAATCAAGTGTTGAAATTTCATTTAGACACATTTTTCCACAATTTTTCCACACATTTACAAACCTGCATTTCTCCAACAGAGTTTTCGACAGTTTAAAGAATGATTTATCAGCACACTCTTACTGATCATCATTTGAAAAGCTCAAAATGTCAAACCTTGACACTATACATAACAACTTTAAGACAAGTAGACAACTGAGGTTTGCACCCAGGTTCACTCTAAACTCTGAATAATTGATGTCACTGTTAAGAAGCAGAAAAATAACTTTATTTGAGCCTGAATTCTTTCTAGATCTGCAACATATTAGTCTGAAGTTTTAAAATCATGGCCTCGGAGAAAACTCTGCTGAGTTCAGTCTTTTACTTAGGGAACAGCTACCACTTAGAGAAAATCAAACCTCCTACCTGCCTGTCAAACAGCAAACAAACCATAAACCTTCTCTAGACAGCCCAGGTCTGAGAGAACTCCTGCAGGGATCAACAGATGCAAAATGCAGGGGCTGCTTGCTCTGCTGAGGTTCACCGTCCAACAAGTGGAGCTAGCTGCTAACAGCCATGGCTGCAACCAACAAACTCCACAAATCCATTCAGCAGCTCCACCATCCACAGTCAGACACACACTGCTGCTTATTTCACTACAGCTCACAACTCCCACTAACAGCTGATGTTGCTTCAGTGTTTTGCAGCAGACTATTTACTGGCATTTACCAACACGGCTGCACTCCAATCTAATGCTGCTCACATGACATTAGAAAATATTTGCAAGCACGGCTTATCTCGGCCTCCTAGTTTAAAATACTTTTCTGATATATTTCATAAAAAAGAAGAAAAAAATGTTGTCAACAAAAGCAAAACATACATTTCTTAATAGTTATTGTTATCAAAGAGCTAGTTTTAGCTTGTCAACGTCTCATCATCTTCATGGAAAAACAGCTGGTGGTGAACATTATTCGCCATAGTTTTTCAAATCAACACTAGTTGACAGGGCAGAACAGCATAAAAACATATAAAGACAATATTGTATATTGACCATATTATTGCACAAGTAAAGCATACAAAAATCAGCCAAACGTTTTAAAAATGTTTTTCTTCCTTTCTTTTCTTTCTTTCTTTTTTTGTTTAACTTACTCTTTACTTTCAGTCATTGGTAAAGATCACACTAAAGGCCTGTCTGCAGGGGACACCTTTTGTTGCAAAGATCCTCTGTGTTTTTAATTCCATGCACATCTACCAGATCTGTAATCTGTCAAGAAATAAACCCTGTAGATAACCAGCCACATTTTACTAAACACATCTGCAATGTGATAATATGAATCAGCATGTCAGTAATTTGGTGTCTTTAGTTTTCCAGAATCACTTGATTATCCTGCATTTTTGGCGGCAGTGGAATTATTAATGTGGGCTTTGATAGCATTTTGCATTCCAGAGGCTCATCGAGCCACTCAGCATGGAGACCCATTCGGAGAAGGAGCAAGCTCAAATCAGTAAATTTGAGCAAATCACTGACTTCATTAATTCTGCAAATGCACCAAACAAAACACATGCAGGACTAAAATCCCACATCACAGGAGGTTCTTTGGTACAGACAGGACTTGATTCCTGTCCCTGCTCATTTTTGCCTCAGTGGTGACGACCCTCCTCTAAAGAAATCAGCCTGAACCTAGAATTACTGCCCCACAGTTGTATGCCTCTGTGCACCAGTCAAATTTCTCTTACAGTTTACATCCATTTCTGTAAAAACATGGATGCTCCATACCAATTGCCCCCCGGCAGGACAGAACATCTATACAATCAGCACAGTTTCAAGGTGGGCATCCAAGATTAGTCACAAATTTAGTATCTGACCAAATATTTCCCCTTCTGTTCCTGAGATATGACATTAAATAATGACCAGAAAAGTGTTTCAAGCAGAACATTATGACGTCACATTGAAGCTGACCTTTGACCTTTTGGCTATAAAATATTATCACTTCTTTATGTATCTTACTATATGATGACGAAAACTCTGTGTGTGTGTGTGTGTGTGTGTGTGTGTGTGTGTGTGTGTGTGTGTGTGTGT
>NC_065508.1:35663576-35681628 GCF_006386435.1 Epinephelus moara | reverse complement strand
AGGCATATGACCACACATAATCTGAGGGGATCCCTCCATTATTGACCCCATCAAACAAAATGGGGGCGCTAGAGAGCTAATTTCTTATCTAGGCCTAACTACCATAACGATTTTTACTAAACTTGGTAGATATGTAGAACAGGATGTCTCAAGGTGACTGGAGAAATTTAACTCTAATTGGCAACTGGGTGGCGCTATAACAACAGAAGCCAAAAATGGCTAACATGGGACCGATCGCTGTGGCTCCCCCTGTGGCCGAATGTGTTTTTTTTCTCTAATTTTTAGTATGACTAAGTCATGGTATGTCATGTATGCTGTACATAATCAGGGAAACCGTCAGTATGTCATTCTGTCTGTCCCACGTTTTTCTACTCACTGATATGGTCAATCTATGTAAAACTGCACATAGGCATTGAGGACTGGCATAGGTAGAAGGTGACAAAGCTACCAATGGGTATGGACTAGTCCTATTAGATATTAGTGTAAAGTTTTGTCATAAGAAGCAAATGAATTCTTAAATTATGGCCTAAAACCCATTTTTTGTGGGTAACACTGACCTTGACTTTGACCATAAAATTCCAATCAGTTTATTCTTCATTCCAAGTGGACGTTTGTGTCAAATTTAAAGAAATTCCTTTTAAGTTTTAAAGTGTCACGAAAATGAGGGAGATGCAAGGTCACACTGACCTTGACCTATGACCACCAAAATCTAACCACTACATCGGTGAGTTCAAGTGAATGTTTGTGCCAAATATAAAGAAATATCTTTGAGGCGTTGTTGAGATATCGTGTTCACAAGGATGGGATGTACGATGGACTGATGGACAACACATAAACAAAATGCCGCCGGCCACAGCTATTGCTGGTGCTGAGGCATAAAAAGCAGCTACAGTACAACAGATGAAAGTTTTATATACAGTTAGCGAGAGTGAAGGAAAGTATTACATTATAACAGGATAAAAGCTGAGATGGGATGCTTATATACGGTTTTGTCGTCACCCAGACCCATAACTACCACACACACAACACTCACACACAGTTTGTACTCACGTCATTAAAAGCCACTCTAGAGTTAGAGAGAAGCTTATTCTTGTTATACTGTGATCACCACAGAAATTGTCAGCACTTTTGCAGTAAACCTGTATCAGCTGTGGCTTGCTTTTCACTCCTCCTCTGAGCTAAATTGATCCATTAGTGTAACCAATTGTTCAGAGAGTGCACTCATTCATTTCTCTGGTCTGCGGCAGTTACTGTTTCAAGGAGTGGAAAAGGCAGCGGAATAAACATCACTCCACACTCTAAGGACCACGCTAACTCATTCTGGCATCTTGTATTTTCTCTTGCATATAAACGTTAAAACTGCTATGCACCAAATTCTGTCGAGTGTATCTGGTCAAAATTGAAGGCACATTACCTTGAATGGGGTTCTGTGAGCCACAAAACACTTTTCTCTGGCGAGGCATGATATTAGCTTAACATCAGGCATAATACATCACTGGAGAAGAGTTGGAGAGGCGAGTCAGAGCAGCATGTGACAGGGTGACTTAACTGCGGAACATGAAGGCTGCATCTTTTAGTTGAAGCCCAATAACTCTGTCACCGTGAAAAAGGCATATCATAAAGGCATGAAATAATAATAGTTGTAGAAATACTGAAGTGTCATTTAATTACCAGCCAAGCACTTCTGAACAATTGGCACACGGAGGAACGAGAAATACAGTATGATGAAAATAGGCAGTACCAATACAAATGAACATGAAAATCGTCCGTATTCATCACAGAGACTCTGCAATGTTGCATTTCATTAAAATCTACAAAAGCTGAAAAAGAATCTGTGATCAAACTGCCACAGATTCCAAGACGAGATTCTGCCCATAGCTATTCCTGCATAGTAGAGATACCTATACACAAACAAAGAAAGAAAAGAAAAATCTTATTTTGTGCTCCCCTTGATAATAGCTGGGGATGTGACAGCTTTTGTTGTAGCAAGCCCAGTAAATATTTTGACATTGAACAGATGTGACAGCTCGCCACAGCATTGAAATCCTGTGTAAATGCAGCACAGAAATAAGGGCATCTATAGCTGCTACCTGCATGATGCTGAGAAAGATGGAAAGATGAAGTAATAATGTGTTTATATAATGAGCTCACAAAGCGCTTGAAGAAAGTTAAAAAAAAAAAAAAAAATCTAAAAGTTACCAGAATCATACAGATTGATCCTGAACCATTTATTTAGGTTGAACTTGGCTACCTCCTGCACATCAACATCAATCAAATGCTTTCTGGGAAGGAACACAAGGCAAAGTAAAAGAGGAATGGCAAAACTAGCTGTGCAATTAAGGTGCTAAGGGTTGTTGCTGTTATTTCAAATTACAACGTACATGGGTTAGCATTAAATTAATTACATCAATTAATTAAATTAAATCAATGTCTGGTCAGCATGACTTCTAGTCATCCAGCTTAGAAACAATGGACGAATCAGGTGACATCATATGAATCATAATTAAAGGGATAGTTTGGATCTTTTGAAGCGGGCTTTTATGAGGTGCTTATCCATAATCAGTATTTTACATACAGTAGACGTTAGTTGGCACACCCCCAGTTGGGAGAAGCGTAGGCTGGAGGAAACTAAGCAATGTATTGCTGTGGAGGGGTCAACAACAACATGTTTATTAGCCAACTCAAACAGTCAGACCTAAAAAATTCAATATAAGTTTAAGTGTATACCAAATTTACAATATTTTCACTGCTTTACCTTCCCATCAGACAGTGATTCCGGACATTACATTGCTCTTTGACTCTATTGAGAATGTGGAATACCGCCTCATTGTTGTATGCCTCCATGCACCAGTCAAGTTGCACTTAGAGTTAACATCCATGTCTGTGATACTGAAGCACAGAAGATCTATACAATCAGCACAGTTTCAAGGTGGACACCCAAGATTAGTGTCACCAATTCATTATCTGACCAAATGTTTCCTTTGTTCATGAGCTGTGACATTGGATAATGGCCAGAAAAGTGTTTTTGGACATAAAATGTCATCACATCATCATTTTATCTTTTTAGACATTTTAATGCAATTTTGTCATAATTACTGTATGAATTCTTGCGTTGTGGCCAAAAAAATATTTTGTAAGGTCACAATGACCTTTGACCTTTGACCACCAAATTTTAAAGAATTAATTGCTGAGTCCAAGTGGACATCAGTGCCATATTTGAGGAAATTCCTTCTTGACGTTCTTGAGATATCGTCTTCATGAGAATTAGATGGACAATGTTACAGTGACCTTTGACCTATCACCACCAAATGTCAATTAGTTCATTTTTAAGTCCAAGTGGACATTTCTGCCACATTTGAAGAATTTCTCTCAATTTCTCTCAAGATATTTTTGAAATATCACATCCACAAAAATGACCAAGTCAAGGTCACAGTGACCCTGACCTTTGACCCACAACCATTAACATCTAATCAGTTCATCCTTAAGTCAAACTGGACAGTTGTGCCAAATTTGAATCAGAAAACTCCCTCAAGGCATTCTTGAGATATCATGTTTATGAGAATGGGACGGACAGGTGTGTATATATATATATATATATATATATATATACAGTATATATACGAATGTACGCAGGAGCGAAACATAACGCTCCTGCCATGGTATCTCAAGCACAGAGGCATAAAAAACAACCTGAAAACATCACTGAAAAAAGAAGATGATGTACCACTGCCATAATCACTTATTTTGTTTGTGTTCTTGTGTGACTTTGGTGTTTAAAAGAATAAGTTCAGATTCACAATACCATTAACTAACCCACTGATCAAGGCAGCAGTACCAGAGTCTGGTAGCTCTGACAAGAGCATAGATGGGGAACAGAATGGGCTGTCCGGCAGCAAGGTGAAGCCGTGCAAACACTCTCAATATAGCATGCACCTAAAGTAGTATGGATTTTTTTAGGTGGGAGTTTTTTGAAGTGTCTAAAATATGTTTTGCTGCTGCCCCTTGTACACAGCAGTACACTGTTCAGCTTCCGTGTCAGCACTCCTGCCCCTTCACCAAACTGGGGGCATGCAGACATACATCTATTGTATGTAGTACCTCATACAACCTCACATAAAAAAAAAATCCCTTAAATGGTTAATAGTTTATCCAGAGGGAGAACCCATTTAAAAGACTATCAACAAATTTAGTCAAACTCTATTATAAGTTTTATGAGACAATATTAACACTTAAACACCCAAAGACCCAGTACCATATTTGAGCCTGTCTAAAACATTCATTTTATTGCATTAGGCACTCAATTTCCTGCTTTTCTTTAATTTATTTATATCAAAACATTCTGGTGTGAAAATTTCATAAGATATTGCAAATAGTTGTTTCTACGTACGTGTTTCAGAAAAAGTCTACAGATTTGGAGAATCTTTGGAGACCTGAGGTACAAAAGTATGTTTTTTATTCCAGGCATGCTTGTTGCAGGTGATAGTGATGTTTTGTTTTCCTGTTTGACCTCATTTTGTGCCAATGATACCATACATTGAGGATGAAGAAGTATGGTGGTGTTAGTGCACTGTCACAGTAACACAGCAGAGCAGTAGTGATATTGGCATGTTGTTATGACAGCAGCTCCGACGATGAGGATTATATCTTTGTGCCAAGTTATCAATGAGATAATTCAGAGGCATAACTGGAGCATGGGAATGATAATGCTAGCCCAGGTGAGATGAACGTGACAGTGAGCACAACAATCACAAGCTCAGTCTGTGTAAAAAAAAAAAGTTGCATGTCTCTAAGAACATGTGGTATGTAGAAATATTTGCCAAAAAATGTAATTCCAATATTTTATTTTATTACTCAAGATTACACTCTGGAATTTTCATACACTCTACTGTCCAAACAAAAATTAGTATCTTTCAGCTGGTTTCAGAAAAATGTTGACATCAGGGATAGAACATGATGCAGGTAGAGACATCTCAAATTTCATTTTGGCCCTGTATTTACACAGATTTCCAGTGTTGGTGTTGGCTGATATACCAACTATTCAAAGTCAGAATGTTTGCTGGGTACACTACAAGGTATAATCTGTTTTACTGGCACACACAGAACCTGGTTCACTTGGCACAGTATAGTAACTCTGTTAGTTGTTAGCTCAGGACTGATTGCCTCACATAATCTCCATTATTTTCTTGCTTTTGTGTTTGTAATGAAACATATTTAGCACTGATAGTGGACAGTGGCAGGAAAAAAGAACACAAACTCATTGTGGAATTCTCCTTTTAAATGCACTGACAAACTATTTACTTTGTTGTTTAGGTATCTGGTGGAAAACATTTTCACTTTAGTGCTCAGTACTGATGTACTCAGGAACACAAGCTCCTGTTCCCTCTTTGGGGTTTTTTACGAGCATGGATGCTATTTGCAGCCTGCCAGCTTGCCTTCAGAGAAGACTAGGCATAATTTGATCTGGTTACCAAATGCAATTATGCTTGATCTTATTTTGGAGGGTACAGACTAGAATGTAAATAGATTGAGTTTATCTTGAGAAGTACACAGCATCTTGGTATCACAGGTCAGCAGGTAGCTGCGGTGTGTGTTAAAGAACCTTTATTTTATTACTTTATTGTTGAAGTTGAAAAGTTCAAATTTACATGACATTTTTATCTAAACAGGAACATGTGACCATGTTGCTAAAGTTTTGAGTAATGTCAAATAATAATGACAATGAAAACCATGACTTTCATGTTAAAATTCCCAACTTAAAAACAGAAATAATCATGTGTACAGCCTGGTACAAAAGACAGTTCTGGTCTCTATAACTAATTTCCCCATTCATATAGGGGCAGAATTTTTATGTAACTCTCCGCTTAAAGGCTTAAAAATATGCATAATTAAGGGTGTGGTCACTTTAATTGACAGGTGGTGCTGTCCATTGACAAGTCAGATTCACTGGGTCTGGGCATAGCTGTCGCTGTATCTACTTGAGTGTGTTTTCAGTTCATGAAAGTTAATTTTCACTTCTTATCCTGTCTTGTCTTGTAGAAGTCTTGTTCAGCATTTGATTGAAAAGACCCTCTGAAGAGTTGGATATTCCGACCAGGTCTCACTCCAAAGGTGTCGAATATTGACGCTTGGTCAGTGACTTCCGGAGTCAGACACCAACAAAATAGCCTTCCTTTTATTTCGGTTTGACATGCTAAGTTAAGTAGTCTGGGGCCGTTAGTGGCCGTTTTGGTAAGGAAACAGAACCAGGGCGAGTGAGACAGGATCCGGAATTCGATGGATGTGCCTTTCCGTAAAAATAAAAGCACCAAGCTAATAAAAATGCGGTGAAACTTTTAATTTAAAGAATATAATTTACAAGAAAAGCCCCAAGCCATTAAGTTAATCGATTTTCTTACACCCCTCATCATCCCAAATCGATGGTGCGCCAGAATTTAAAGTTTTACTATGGTGAACACTTTTAGTTTGGTGAATTTGGTGAACACCGCATCCGCTCCCAAGACCGGAACCAAAATCCAGACAAAATTCAGAGTGAATAGACACCAGGCTCTTCGCTTGAAGAGCCTGGTGACGCGAGGCTAAAATTAAGGGAGTGGAAAGCAAGTAGGACAGATGGGAGGGGTGGTGGATGGGTCCAGCAATCACTGACTTTCACCAGGGAGGCTGTTGTTCGCTTCTTGTGAGGCTGTGAGGCCAAATCCTATTCTTTTTTTTCCAAAAGCCAACCACATGCCTTTGTTGCCTAAACCTAACTATGTGCATGTGTTGACTAAACGTAAACCATGTGCGTTAGTTGTTTAAGGAGAAAAAAAACAACGCTAATCTGTGGTGTTGTACCTACGTAGTGCGTTTATTTAGAAAGAGACTCAATGCAAATGGCACATTTCCTGTGAAAATCAAAGTGTATCTTACAATGCATGTAACAGGCTGACACGGCCTCCCATAACATCAGCAACCAATGCCCGGGTACTTTGCAAGTTATATCTCGCTGTGGAAAGTCCATGACCAAACATTGATAGCCTATGTGCGAGGTCGGAGTGAGAATGTGTTGGATATTCAGTTTTGCTGGTTAATACATTTTATTTTAATGGTTTCAAGACTCTTTTTTTGCTTGCAAAAATTAACATTAGCATCACTACTTTCACAGTTAATCATAGCTCTAAATACTTTGTGCTAACCGAGCTAGCAGCTAGCATTAGGATTAGTGCCACCCGCTTGTCTTAATGTAGTTACCTCTGAATCCAAAAGTCTATCTGAAGGCCTAAATGCTAAACTCAAGGCTTCAAAACAGGAGTTCACAAACAGTAGGTGATGTCACGGTGGCTACGTCCATTATTTTACACAGTCTATAACTCACACATACACCCTCACAGTTGTCATTACTCCAGTGATGCATCAACACCTGGTTCATGAGTTATGAAAAGGAATCTGGCAAAATGGTGAGTGTGTGTGTGTGTGTGTGTGTGTGTGTGTGTCTGCGTGTGTCTTTCTATAAAACTTGGTCATGTCATGTCCATTTCGAAGTTTTGAGCCATTTTGTTATAGGCCTCACCTCCACTTAAGCCAATTGCCCTCCATGCCAAATTTCAACATCCTAAGGCAAATACTGTGGCCAGCAGGGGATAGGGAAGTGATGTTGGACTGATCAACCAACCGACTGACCTATAGAGCTGCTGGTCGCTGCCAATAAATGCATGCTGATCTAAAATCTAATGATGAATGGTTAATGGTTAATACTTGGCTTTGTTTGACCCGTGGTTATCCTTTACGCAGACATCTCAAGCGATTGAAAAGATGGTTTCAAAACAGCTTCTTTAACACAACAGTCATCACAAATAAAAGCGCTTAGTTCTGGTGTCAGAGAACAGGCAGCCTCGGCTGATTCTTTGCTCTCATGTCAGGTTGCACAGCTCTCTCTCAACCAGTGCTGTTTAATAGGGTATCTGGAGAATCGCTTGAAAATATCTCTACATCTTTTAGTCTGTAGATACTATCTAATCCCTGAATTAAATTTTGCAAAAACAAGCGCTGTCTTTGTCATTAGAAAGCATTCTTGCAGCTTAAAGGTGAAGAGACTCAATAACAGGCCGTGTGTGAATAACAAATCTGTGTCATTTCAAGGTTGGCCAACATGAGCTCCCAGGAATAACAGCGTACACTTTATGATCACACTTATATCAGCACAGGCACAACAGGTAAAATGTTATGCTGTATTACTTACTTTCTCTTTTAGTCCACATCACATTCCATCAGCATTTGGTACTTTTTTCTATCAAATAAAAAGATAATAGCAAATAAACAAAATTCAATCTCAATAATTCACCAACAGTTATCAATTGTGTTCTGATAATCAGTACATAATAAACTTCCATCACAATAAATTATCAAAAATATGAGCTGCAGAGAGGAGAGCACTGACATTGCACACATTTGAATATATTTAGGTACTTAATTTGACTACTTTTTTTTTTTTTTCTTGCAGTGTAGACTCTTCTGACAGGACTGTGATTGCTGACCCTAGCATTGAAATTTGCAGCCAAAATTCAGCCAATCAGGATGAGCGAGGCTGTTCCCAATAAAAGACAACATTACCCTCGAACTATAACAATGTATAAAACTCATCAGGATCATAGACCTAAAGCGTCACTATCTATTAACCCAAGCTGTGCCCTCTAACAGAGATTCACTGCTTCACCTCATGCCTCGACAATGAGCCACATTAGGAACATGATGAACTGCAGCCCCGCCAGTGCAACAGGTCAGCCATAAACCACCCCTCCCCTTGCAAAGCAAGCAGAAGGTGTGGGGCAGCGTCCTTACTGTTAAACCTTCCTGTCAACAGGCAGATGGCCCTCGCACCTCAAGACTCCCAGCACAAAATATCTCACCTTCAATGATCATTCGTCCCAAAGTGTGAAGTAGGTCAAACTGATGAAAAGGCCACACTACACCACTTTCGAAGCATAAATTTGAATTAAAAAAGGAAAAAAGTTAGGAAGAAATGTATATACATTTATAGAAACTCTGATCCATGTGTATGCAGATGAGGGAAAGTGGCAACGCTGATGGTGTGATGTCTCTCACTCATTTATTTTCACTTCATATCACACCTTACTTAAAGATCCACTTTGTCATAAACATTCATTCCAGCAGTGTAATGTGTGCTTGTGCTAGTGAGCCATGACTATTCCATAAGCACCTTCCAATTGTAAAAGATATAAGCCAACTCAAATCAAATTCTGCTCAATATTTCATCAGCGCTGTCTCGCCATCACATCCCCCACCCCTGGAGCGCAAAGGAGAGAGCTGGACAGTTTGCTTCTGACACTCGCGGTTAGTTATGGAGTGCACCACAGCTTATGCTGGATGATGGCAGGATGTGAAGGGTGGCAGGAATTTGAAAAAGTCTGGCTTTCCTTTGCCTGATAGTAAGTGGAAATAATTTAAGTCCTTTTCACCTCAACCACATAACTGATGAAATTATCATCGGTTGTTGAAATCAAATTGCATTAAATAATTGCAGAAGAGAGCATCAGTAGTTTCGAAAATATCTTCTAATACTGTATATCACCGAGTATGATTTTATCAGTTTTCATATAAAAATTGTTTGTAAAATCGCTGCAGAGAACATGACATGAGTCACCTCACCGGTCACATCTTCACCACCTGCACATATGGATTGTGTAAATTAACAAAAACAGTGGGATGCAATTGTTCACCTCCACCTTTAGATCTGACCACTTTCTTTTTATTTTCTTGTACTCTCCTGTATGTTGAACTCACTGCATTAGAAAATATGTTGTATGCATGTAATGAGTGGAAACAGACACATACAAAACTGATGCTAGAGGGATATGTGGAGGATCATAGATTGAAGCAAAGGGACTGATCAAGCTGCCATACATGACACAATGGAAGTGAGAACATTTTGCAATGACATATGCTTTATATATTCATTTTACCTAATCTATTTTAACGTCTCATCTTAGTCTTGTGCCGTTTCCAAGCTCTCAAGAACAAGACCAAGAATGGGAGACTTAAAAGGTCTTTTTCTAAAGTCAAGTTTTAAATTAGGACATCATGTGAATGGGTGAAGAGAAGGAAGAACCTCTAGGGAGAGGACAGAGGGGTCATTCAAAAGTGTATACCGGTGGCATATTAGTAAAAGCAATGCAGGCCATTTTGCAAAGAGAAGAAAAATATAATGAAATAAAACAAGACAAGCAATCAAACAGTCTAAAGTGAGACAGACAGCATGCTGGAGAGGCTGTAGAGAAGAGACGGCTCTCCTACTCTTGTGATTACAAAATAATCTGAAGCTTAATTTTGAGTTTGTTCTGTACAAGTTTTTTAATCTCAAACTAAAATTAACTTCTGGTTAGGTCCCTCCCATTTCTGGTTTAAGCCCCACCCACATCTGGGCATAAACCCCACCCATTTCAAATACTGATATGAAAACAGACAATTTAATTGGTTGTTAATCAGGTAAAGATACAGATAATGGTGTACTTGCTCATCCCTATTATTTATCATTAATAATAAGAATAAAAATGATTAATACTTAGTTTTAACACTTTATTTTCAGCCTTTAATAATATGCTGCATTGTTTGGGAAGGTGAAGTGTCATTTTTCATCATGACTATCGTTAAAGCCTGATAGCATTGCAAAGTGTAACTGACAAATTCACTTTCACAGTGATGGATTACCAACTGTTTTAAGTTTATTCTGTAAACTGCCTGGCCAGTGTGTGATACCAAAGGAAGAAGAGAAGCCAAAGTTGTGGTGAGCCCAGCTCCTCTCTGGATGGAACACTCATCTGCTGCTGTTCAGGAGAGTTTATAAAGTATTTAAATGTCAACTTGTCACTTCCTGTGAGGGATAAAGTGCCCATGCCTAACATGAGATTTTCACTTGGGCAAAAAGGTTGATTATACATGGTCTCTCTTAATAAGGAAGGGACACTCATCTCCTCTGCTCTTATTACAGCCTCTCTATAAGAAGGCTGGGAACGATTTTTACATTAACAGTATCTTGCCTGGCGTGACTTGAAGCTTTTTCCTTTTTTCGCCACAGCATAACTGACAATATCAGGAGTCTTGGGCAAATCTCATTGGGGGTTTTTATATGAGAATACTCGACCACTCATACATTTACATTACCTGCTAGTATATTTGCATGGGGGCAACAGCTCCATCTACGAAGCACATGGGAGCAGAAGGGATTTAGAGGACAGCGTGGTTTGTTCATGTTCTACATTCTCTATCCATTTTGTGTTACTTGTGACAGTTTTTACATGGATCATTATTAAAAATATTCTGGTGTGCTAAGCCTCTTAGCCTTATTCATTTCCATTCAGTTCCAGAAGACATAAATAACAACCCTTGAGACTGGAAATTCAGTCAGCAATCTATCACAGTGAACGAATAGCCAACAACTGCGGAGATGAATCAGAACAGTAATATCAGGTTATGAACTTTTACAATCTGAACAAAGCTTCAGTCATCATTTCATATTAATATGTTCATTTGGGAAAAACATGTGTGCCTTAACTAGATGACATGAGGGGTGTCTACCCTGGCCGTGTCAGCGTGGAGTCTGGCTGCTGTGTCAAGCCCTCAAAATATTTCAGAGCAGGAATTTGCAGCTTTCACTTGCTTGTTTGAGCAGTGATGGCAGCAGTCCTCCAGCTGTCAGACTTTGATACTGCTGCACTCACACCTCTCATGCCTAACATTTTGTGTGATTTCAGCATAAAATGTGAACTTTTGCCGCATTGTGTTTTACTTGGCTGAACCATACCCATTGTGTTCCATTAAAGCTAATGTATCCATTCCTCGGCTCAGCCCCCGGTGAGTTACACTGAGCTGTTATGTCAGCCGCTGTGGTGAAACACATGGCTGACTCCTGATGACATTAGAGACATACTGACTCTACAGGTATGTATTCTCTTTTACACTGAGTGACAGCACGGGGATAGAGGTATGCTAATGTGACATTATCCGGGGTGTACTCTCTCTCTCAACACACCCACACACACTCGCACACACTCATACATATCCAGATTAGGGTAGAGAAGGGAGGTAACTGTTACTGATTAATCAACACTGCTTTTCTGCAACACGCAGAAAGGCTCCTGTGCAAATGAGAAAGTTATTTCGGTAAAGTCTGAGGTATTTGCTTGACATGCTGCATGCCTTCTCGCAGCAAAAAAAAATCATGTGTATCAACTGTTGGCGTACCAGCTTTGTAAATGCCACTGGCTTGGATAGTATTCCTTAAGGATCTACCACTTTCAGTGTGTGAATGACTCAACTGAAAGACATAGAGGTTTTGACTGTTGTGTATTGCCGCTGAGAGAGCTGCTCAGTATTCATGTCTTTTTTTTTTTTGTCATCTCGCAGTCAATTCCACTCTAAGATCTTGTCTGTCTCAGAGCAGTGAGCACCTGTGTAGCACCGCTGCTCTAAATGGAGTGCCTGTCACAGGTGAAGTGCACTCACCCTTCTTGTAGACACCTTTGCATGCATTTGTGCAAGCGCGTGTGTGTTTGTGAGTACATTTGTACCTGCGTATGTATGTTCACATCTGACTGAGGCTTATGGCGGACGATTAACCACGTCTGGTAATTTGGCAAGATTTCAGTCAATTAGCTTCTTCCCATTACGCTAACGAATCACTCCAACAGCATCGCCTTGCACATTAGCATAATGGCAGTGCCAATGGAGCATACTGTATTGGAATGGAAAGATTGTCTCTGTGTACTCAAATACCTGCCTCTTATTTTGTTGCTGTGTTGTTTCTTATAATTTCTTCTCATTTGAATCCACATTGAATCAGCATGTAAGAATTTCAGCGCCAGACCCCAAGACACAATATTTACCGCTCTGGTAAGAACAATAGAGCAGGGGTTACAATGCTTCCTTTGTGCTTTGCAACAGAGCGTCTGACTCATGGCTCAATCATATTCTGATGCTGATATAAAGCGAAACAAAGTGCCTTTATTATATGGCCAGAAGTAGAGCCAAAGCAGCCTCTTTGACAGAGGAGGTCATCATGCCTGAGAGAAAACAGAAGCTCAATAAACAGTACGGAGCTGATAAAAGGCAGAAGGCAGAGTAGAATGACGAGGAAAAGTGAAACACTGACACGGGTTTCCATGCAGACATACTGTGATTCTACCGTAGCTGTGATGTTTTATTGTTCAATAGTCTGTGTTAATGTGATAGATTGTGTAAGATATTTTTATATTTTCCACCTGACAACACTGCTATCTATTGATGGTACAGTTACAATAGGCCTTTGCAAAGACTTAGTTCTACTGCAAAGTACACTATATGCATTGAAACCACAATAATGATTCAAAGCCATTTATTTCTATTAGCCGTTGGTAAAGATGATGGTTAACTAACTGCCAGTTTGTCGGACAGTAAGATGTGATAGTGGCAGCTGTATACAAAGTGCTCAGGTAAAGAGCCATCAGAAAATCACCAATTCTCCCTCTCAAAGCACTTTCCCAAATCTTCCAACATCACTACAGATCATTGCAATTACTGTAATGGACCCAATTTTGGTAATTCAAAAAGAAAAAGTTTCAGCAGAATTTAATGTAAAATTAGACATAAAAATCGAATAGGAAACTGAACCGGACAATAAAATTGTTTAATTAATTAATTTTCCGTGACTACTTATACTGTTGGGGGTCACGGGGGGCTGGAGCCGTTCCCAGCTGACACTGGGTGAGAGGCGGGGTACACCCTGGACAGGTCACCAGACTACAGGGTTGACACATAGAGACAGACAACCATTGACGCTCACATTCACACCTACTGGCAATTTAGAGTCACCATTTAACCTAACCTGCATGTCTTTGGGCTGTAAGAGGAAGTCGGAGAAAACCCACGCTGACATGATGAGAACATGTAAACTCCACACAGAAGGGCTCCCCCACCCTGGGGTTCAAATCTCCCACCCCAGGGGTTCGACCAGGAACCCTCTTGTGAAGCAAGTTGCTAACCACTACATCACCATGTCGCCAACATAAGAATTACTGTAAGTATATGTCAAACGATCACAGGGTTCGTACAGCTTAAGGCAAATTAAGTTTAAGACTTTTTACGACGTGTTTTAATGCCACTTGGAGTGAAATTTAAGACCATTTTTGTCAATAACCTCAATAAAATTACACTACAATTCCTGCCACCGGGGTTGCATGCCTCTGCCCACCAGCCAAGTTTCTCTTACAATCTACACCCATGTCTGTCAAAACATGGACGCTTTACAGAGATCTTACCCCAGCAGCGCAAAAGATCTATACAATCTGCACAGTTTCGACACCCAAGATTAGTGTCACCAATTCAGTATCTGACCAAATGTCTCCCCTTCTGCTCCTGAGTTATTTATTTATCTTCTTCATCATTGAAGTTTTGTCATAATTAGCATAGGGATTCTCGAGTTCTAACCAGTTTATTTCTTAAGTCCAGGTGAATGTTTCTGCCTAATTTTAAGAATTTCCCTCAAGGTGTTTGTAAGATAGCACGTTTACGAGAATGAGACAGCTGCAAGGTCACAGTGACCCTGACCTTTGACCACCAAAATCAAATTTGAGTCCAAGTAGAGGTTTGTGTCAAATGTGAAGAAATTCCCTCAAGGTGTACTTGAGATTTCATGTTCACGAGAAAAAGACAGACAAGCCGAAAACATAACGCCTCTGGCTATGGCTATGGCCTATATGGAGACATACATACTCAAACCGACATGAATTATATAGGTGTAGGGAAAATTTTTATAGTATGGCATGGTGAAGACCTGAACACAAGCTATATTCATAGAGCCTTCAATATGCTTAACAGCCAGTATGTATCATTGTTTATAATTTTAAGAATATCCAATGCAGACAGAGGATTGTACAAAAAGTTCCTAAAATATCCTAAAATCCTAAAAAATTAAAGTCTTCTCCGATGCAATATTAGCAGAAATATTCTGCTTAGAATCCATGCAAATTGCTCGTTTTACACAAACGTCCCAAAGTTACTGCATTCTATATTTGGATTATTTGTAAAGTTTACCAGTTGCTTTGTACTGTTACTATTATGCATTAAATATAATATGAAATATCTGTCAAGTCTGTCATTTAGTCAGGGGTCATCACTTTTCTCAGTGAAGGGGGTCTCAAGGGTTCCCTTAAAGAAAAAGGTTGGGAACCACTGATCAAAAGGAACTCTTAGGTTACAACTGAGTTTGACAAGGGACAATGTGATTTCAACATATTTACTGCAACAACGAACATGAGTCTCAATACTACTGTATGCTGCATGCTGTTATTGGGGGAAATACATTAGCCCGAAACAGGTATTTGACAAGTCATTGCAGTCCAATAACCTCCTCTAATGTTTTTTGAATTAGTTGCAATTTCTTTTTTATTATTTCTAGAGAGTTTTCTTTATTCTGCATTACTGTATTTGAAGATGTTAACACATCTAGTGTGGGAACAAGTGGGGTCAACAGATTGTTATCATCTAGAAGTAAAAGTAAAATAAAAGGAAGTGCAATTGTATTTTTGAATATAAGACAGATATTGTTTTGATTTATTCATATTCATTATAGCATGAGAGGCTGTAGTGATGAAATCCCTAATCTACTGGTGCCATATTCTGTGAGTGATTTATAAACTCCGAGCCACAAAAGATGTCATGGCATATTTGTAAAAAAAAAACAAAAAAAGCCAGCAACGAGAAATAGTCTATTTAATGAATAAAATATAAATAAAATGTGAGGAAATCACCATAAACAAGTCAGTGTGTCACTTTACTGTTTGACTGTCACATAAGAATATGTTACGGAGCGTAAGAAAATATTATTAATGGCATTAAATCTGGGTCTCTCCAGAATAAAAGCATCAAGGAAAGACTAGGAGTGCATGAAATGTCATTAGGATATCCAAATTACATCCTGTTGGAGCCAAGGTCTGTAATTAAAAACCCTAGGATTTGAGAAAAGTACTGTACCATGCCAGGTGGCAGCACAGCCAGTGCTGGATGGATTAATACAAAAAATGTTCTCTGGGGTGATTGCTCATTAGTTACCTAATAAAATATTTTGGAATATGCTCATGAGAAATTTTAAAGTCATGAATTACTCACAACTTGGGATTATTTTAATTTTACTAATGGTCTTCCTAGGGGTTGAAAACAGATTCTTAAAACTTGTAACACACACTGATGGCAATATGGACACAGATACACACACAGTGTACAAATTATCAATCTAAAGTAACAATATTTGCTCCAATTGTATCTGCACGTCTAGTTATATAATACCACTCTGAAATGCAAGACTGATTTCTCATCTTAAGTCACAGAATGCACAATAAATAAATGAAACAAACAGAATGTACATGAATTGACTGTAATCAATTTGGTGGAAAGTAATGAGGCAGCCTAAAGCAAGCCATTCCTCTGTCAGCCATGAGCATGACCAATCTGAGGAGAGTCATTGTGTGCCTGCATGGGTGCTTAGGTATTAATGTCTGAGGACTGGGGAGATTTGTCTACCTCGTGTCCTCACAAGACACTATCCAATCCTCCATTAATTGCACTGATTGGTAGCTCATATTCAATTTGAACTCAATTATGCCGCATGACACGCAGCCAGACTGAGTCAAACACAAACACAGTGAATTCACCCCTCAGAGCCAGTGGCTACAGCGTCGACTGAGAGACGACTGTGTCGATGCTGCAAAGGCGCACGCCGTGAGTGGTTGCCAATTAAAGCAAAGCTGTTAGGGGGCTACAAAAGGAGAGAGCCTGCTCATAATGAAGAGGTACAGCACTATTGCGGGAAGTTATAGTCATAATTTGTCCATCACAAAATATTTTTTTAAAACAATTAAGGCAACTTGAGCTGCAAATGTTTTGGCTAAGTGCATCGCAGCCATTAGAGGATGGCCCAAGTTCATTAACAGTCTGCTTGCTTTTATAAAGTTCCCATTCTGTTGTCACGATTAGAGATGAATATTCCACAAACTCTGTCAAACACTTTAAAAAAAAAAAAAAAAAAAAATACAAATGCTAAAAAGCAACCTAGTTGTTACATTCGAGGTTAATTTATTATTTCCCCCTGTGGGCTTAAAGTATCAGTTGCTAATGTGGAGCTGAATGAAAAAAATGCTGGGATGCCTTCACATTGCTCTCATCTACTGTCATCAGGGTTATCATACGACTTGGTTCCAATATGTGCTATGCTCAATAGGCAGAGGGAGCTGTCCACTGCCCACTGCTTTGGTTGTTGTCCTTGAACCCCAAAATTTCTCACCATGATAAGACAAACACCTTGCATGTTACAGTAGCTCGCTGCCATCACTGTGTGTGTGAATGGATAAATAAGAGTATGGGCTCCTCCTACTGACAAGGAGTGGAACAGCACAGTCTGTCTATAGCCCCTCTCCCACAGTACAAAACACCCCACTATTACCCGCTCACATCTGGCTTTTTAATGTAATGGGAAGGGTTACAATCAGCATTCACCCCGGG
The DNA here is from genome assembly GCF_006386435.1 of Epinephelus moara. NCBI lineage: Eukaryota > Metazoa > Chordata > Actinopteri > Perciformes > Serranidae > Epinephelus > Epinephelus moara. Next base: position 35,664,102 of record NC_065508.1, on the reverse strand, counting down.
TCAAATGACTCTGCAGTGGTCATGGGTATTTACTGGCTCCAGCTCCAATCGGCATTAATGGAAACACAACACCTGGGTGAACATGCCCCATAACCAGTGAGATGCAATGATGTGCCATCACAAAATACCGTGCAACTCCGCCCTAGCAGCGCTCAAACATTGATCCAAATTACCAAGTTTGAAAGAGAGACTGAATATGTAAGAGATATATTAATAGAAGTAACCACTGTTAAGTTTTCCCAGGCCCCCATGCTGCTTCCCACTGTTTAATAACCTGTTTTCTGGTCTGTCACATGACGCTTCTGATGATGACGACAGACGCAGTTGTCGAAACTGTCAAGGTATGACAAAACAACACTTAAGCCAGCCTCAGTGTGTAAAAATGGTGAGTAACAGTGACATCAATTCTAGATTGCAGGGCTCACTCGCGCTCACTCGCTCACCCCTCCCGTTGGGTAAGTGACGGTGGCCTCGTAGGACAGAAAGCCTTGCGCAGACAGAGATGGCATCATCCACGAGTTTTTCA